>NC_056702.1:20272771-20418199 GCF_018831695.1 Puntigrus tetrazona | reverse complement strand
TTTATTTGGGTTTGTTTTCATGGATTCCCCTACCAACGGCCGTTCCTCATCCTCCTGCTGGAGCAGGAGGATAAACTCTCTGCCGAGGAGGCTATGCTAAGGACTTCCTGCGCCTGCGCGAGCGACTCGCGCTTCCCGAATGACTTTTTGTACTCGATCTACTTCCGAGGACTGAACACCACCACCACGAGCAAAGCTGTTAAAGGGCGGCCCTCAGGCGTCGCTTGCTTACATCGAGTGGGTGCTGGTGTGGTGCAGTTCGCCCGATGACTGTTGCGCTGGAGGATAGCGACACCAGCCCCACTCCAGATCCAGGAGCCCAGCCGCATCATCTCCCCGTGTCGCGGAGTTCAAACCTGTGCCTACGGGAGGCGCGGTCGCCAGCCGAGAATCTGGAGGCGACCATGGAACCGTCGCTGAGAAGCGAGCAGAGCCGTCAGAAGCGCCACGGACCGGGCCGACTCACGACAGACCAGGTGCGTGGGGCGGGCAGCAGACACGCATGGTGGGAGACAGCCGACAGCGAGAGTCACGGTGGAGCTCCACCCACTGCACATCGGCTACGGGGATGAGGTGATGTCATCCAACTGGGGCTGCTGGATCTACAAGAGGAACTGGATGATGTGGACTTACAGACTGGGCACCTCCACGTGTATCCTGAGTTGCTGGTCCCGCCCAGCCGTCCTGTTCGCCCGGCTGGTCATATAGCCGTCTGGTAGCCTTTCTCAGGAATGTACCTAGAGACTGTTCCTGTGCGCTCCCGGAGTCCCAGTGCCCCGCGCCCGAGCGCTCACGAGGCCCAGTGCCCGTGCCCAGCGCTCCCCGGTCCCAGTGCCGGCGCCCGAGCTCTCACGAGTCCCAGTGCCCGCGCCCGGCGCCCCGGTTCCAGTGCCTGCGCTCGGGGCTCCCTCCGAGTGCCCGCGGTGCCTCCCTCCAGTGCGCGCCTCGTGCGCCAGTTTTCCACCCTCCCACCTGGTCGCTTACAGCAGCGATGGATCCCAGCAGCCCCCTGCGCTCATCCTCAGCTCTCATCGCGGAGCTCACCCTGCGGGTCTGCAGGTCACCCATACTTGCGTCCCGGTGGGCGATCCCTCGCCTCACCGTCCACGCCTCGAGTCCCGGACTCCTCCTCGGCTCTGCGTAGAGCCACGTCCAGCTCCCCTGGGCTTCTAGCTCCCCTCCTCTCCGTGGTCCGTCAGTCCACCAGCTCCACCAGGCTCCATCGTCCCTCCGGCTCCGCCTTGGTCTGTCGTTGACCATCCGCCGCCTCGGGATCCTCTCCCTCCGGCTTCACCTCGTCCCTCCATCCCTCTGGCTCTATCAGGCTCATCCTTTTTCCTCGGCTTCACCTCAGTCCTCAGTCGCTCTGGCTCCGCGCGTCCTTCCTGTTCCCGTCTCTCGAATCAGTCGCAAGAAGCCTGCGGCGTCACCTTAGTCCTCCAGCGCCTCAACGTCACCCCTGGCTCTTCGGCTCTCGCCCGGCCTCAGTCTCCTGCACCACCTGCTCCGCCGTCGGTCGGACCCGCCCTGGAGTCGATGGCGCTCCTCCTCCATGACTCCTCCGTCGGGCGCCACCGTGGACCACCATGGCTGAGCTCTGGATCTCCTCCTGCTCCGGACTCCTCCTGTGTCCTCCTGGCTCCTCCCTCCTTCTGTGACCCCTGGACTCCTGTCTGCTGGCCCCCTCCTGGGAGCAGTCCTCCACAGAACCTCCTCCCAAGATCCGGTATCCCCAGTTCCGAGTTGTTTTTTTTTTTGTTGTTACTTTAGAGTGCGAGGACGCACCTTCTGGGAGAGAGGCATTATGTCACACCTCTGGACTCTGTTTATTGTTTTTGTCTCGTGCCACGTGTTATCTGTGCCCTGCCTTCCCTTTGTGTTTAATTGTGTTAATTGTCTTCAGCCGTGTCTCGATTAGTTTCCCTGTGTATTTAAGCCCTGTGTTTTAGAATTTCACCTTGTCGGATCATCAATGTTACAATGTTGCAGCGTTACAACGTTACAAAGTTACTCTGTTTTGTTCAGAGCTCCTTTTCGTGGTTTTTGTTCTACCTGCATTTTTTGTACATTTTTTTGGATTAAATCTATTTAAGTTTGTTTGTATTTTAGTCTCGGCGTTCCTTCTCTCCCAGAAAGCACGGAAATCGTGACAGGATGATCCAACCATAAAAGTAAGCGCGTATTTCCCCTTTTTGTTTATTTGGGTTTTGTTTTCATGGATTCCCCTACAACGACCCAAATTTCCTCATCCTCCTGCTGGAGCAGGAGGATCGCTCTCTCGAGGGGCTATACTAAGGACTTCCTGCGCCCTCGCGAGCGACTTCGCTTCCCGGGCGGCTTTTTTGTGCTCGATCTACTTCCGAGGACTGAACACCACCACACGAGCAAAGCTGTCGAAGGCGGCCCTCGAGCGTCGCCGCTTACATCAGTGGGTGCTGGTGTCGTGCAATTATCCGATGACTGTTGCGCTGGAGGACAACGACACCAGCCCCACTCCAGATCAGAGAACCCAGCCCATCATCTCCCCGTGTCGCGGAGTTCAAACCTGTGCCTACGGAGCGCAGTCGCCCGAGTCTAGGGCGACCATGGAACCATCGCTGAGGAGAAGCGACAGAGCCGTGGGCGCCACGGACCGGAGCCGACTTCGACAGACCAGGTGCGTGAGCGGGCAGCAGAGCTTGCGCGGTGGAGACAGCCCGACAGCGGAGTGCGAGTGGAGCTCCACCCACTGCACATCGGCTGAGGATGAGGTGATCATCCAACTGGGGCTGCTGGATCTACAAGAGGAGCTGGATGATGTGGACTTAGACTGGGCACCTCCGTGTATCCTGAGTTGCTGGTCCGCCCAGCCGTCCTGTTAGCCCGCTGGTCCCATGCCCAGCCGTCCTGTTAGCCTTTCTCAGGAATGTACCTAGAGACTGTTCCCTGTGCGCTCCCGGGTCCCAGTGCCCGCGCCCCGCTCCCACGAGTCCCAGTGCCCGTGCCCGAGCGCTCCCCGAGTCCCAGTGCCCGGCGCCCGGCGCATCAGTCCCAGTGCCCGGCGCTCCAGCGCTTCCCGAGTTCCGGAGTGCCTGCGCTCCGGCGCTCCACTCCAGTGCCCGCGCCTTGTGCTCCTCCAGTGCCCGGCGCCTGCGTGCGCTTCCAGTTTCCACACCCTCCCACCCTGGTCATACAACGACGATGGATCCCAGCAGCCCCCTGCGCTCATCCTCAGCTCTCCATCATGGGCTCACCACGCAGGTCTGCCGGTCACCCATCACCCGTCGGTGGGCGATCCCTCGCCTCACCGTCCGCCTCCGAGTCCCGGACTCCTCCTCGGCTCGTGAACCCGTCGGCTCCCCTGGGCTTCTAGCTCCCTCCTCTCCACCCGTGGTCCGTCAGTCCACCCAGCTCCACCAGGCTCCATCGTCCCTCCGGCTCCGCCTTGGTCTGTCGTCGACCATCCATCGCCTCGGGATTCCTCTCCTCCGGCTTCACACCTCGTCCCTCCTTCCCTCTGGCTCTATCAGGCTCATCCTTCCCTCCGGCTTCACCTCAGTCCTCAGTCGCTCTGGCTCCGCGCGTCCTTCCTGTTCCCCGTCTCCGAATCAGTACTCGCCAAAGCCTGCGCGCGTCTCCCTTAGTCCTCCAGCGCCTCAACGTCACCCTGGCTCTTCGGCTCTCCGCCGGCCTCAGTCTCCTGCACCACCTGCTCCGCCGTCGGTCGGACCCATGCGTCGATGGCGCTCCTCCTCCATGACTCCTCCGTCGGGCGCCACCGTGGACCACCGCGGCTGGGCTCTGGATCTCCTCCTGCTCCCGGACTCCTCCTGTGTCCTCCTGGCTCCTCCCTCCTTCTGTGACCCCCTGGACTCCTGTCTGCTGGCCCCCTCCTGAGGCAGTCCTCCTAGAACCTCCTCCCAAGATCCGGTATCCCCAGTTCCGAGTTGTTTTTTTTTTTGTTGTTACTTTAGGTGCGAGGACGCACCTTCTGGGAGAGGGCATTATGTCACACCTCTGGACTCTGTTTATTGTTTTGTCTCGTGCCCACGTGTTATCTGTGCCCTGCCTTCCCTTTGTGTTTAATTGTGTAATTGTCTTCAGCCGTGTCTCGTTAATTTCCTGTGTATTTAAGCCCTGTGTTTTGTGTTCACCTTGTCCGGATCATCAATGTTACAATGTTGCAACGTTACAGCATTACAAAAGTTACTCTGTTTTGTTCCCGAGCTCTCCTTTCCGTGGTTTTTGTTCTACCTGCCTTTTGTACATTTATTTTAGCCATTTTTGGATTAAATCTATTTAAGTTTATTTGTATTTTCGAGTCTCGGCGTTCCTTCTCTCCCGAGAAACCACAGAAATCGTGACACTCTAACTGTTTAATGTTATCTGGAAGTCTCTTCCTAATCTCTTTTGATAGCTCCAGCAAGTAGCCCCTGCATCTGCATTTCAGCTTGGTCACTTATTCCCTTGGCTTCTAAGAAAGCAATATGGAACTGCACCCCAAAGTCTACAGCATCAAGTGGAAAAGATTCTCATCAGAAAGGTTAAACTCCACAATGTCTTGCCAGCTCTGGAATGTCATCGGCATACCAATGTGCTCAGAAGGGACAGGTGAAATGTTAGAAGATCTGTTAAAAGATCAGGTTTATCAAGTCGAAAGATTTGATTAAGTCTGTTTAACTACAAAACAATTGGTTGGAGGATTTTTAGGTAGATCAGGTTAGTAGTGTCACTGTACATTTGGTACAGCAATTCTGCAGCATAGCTTCTCTCACTGTCTTCTGTTGGCTGGAAATGCAGCTTAAGCTCCTTGTGTCAGACAGTTGCAGTATCTTCAGAGAGCTTTCATCTACATTCATGGTTTTGTACAGTTCAAAATATTTTTGCATTTGAAAACCAACACAGAAAAACACTGCACAGAGCTGAAGAGAATGGCACACACATTTTAGGTAGACAATATGAGGATTGCGGACACAAAATTTCTTTAGCACTGAGTTATGTTTCCCACACGTTGTGTTACAGCCATCAGTTGCAAGAACGATGCTATTCAATTGTTGTCATCCAGGAATTTGAGCAGAAGCATTTGCTATGGTCAATAAATCACAAATATCTATATTTACCATTCCTGCAAAGTTCTAATGATTTTTGAGAGCTTCTTGCTGTAATATTTGATAACTATGCATAGTTGTTTTCTGGTTGTGACGTCAGTGCTCTCATTAACAATAAGAGAGTGTTGTCCACTTCCTATATCCTCCAGAAGGTCTTCATGCACTACTGGTCCTATCACTGAATTAATTAGATGTAAACTAATACCTTTCTTGAAATTTCTTCCACAACACTTCATAAATGATCAACAGTTAAAGGTGCTTGCAGTGTAGTACGCAACATGCGCAGCCAGCTTCAACTCTGCTTCCTTCAAAGCAACATTACTTAACTAACATTTTTATGTTGATTGGTAAATCTTAATTATTGCCCTGATGATGGAAATGGTAATTATCACTGCTCTAGCTCTTTTCTTAAGGCCACTTCACTAATTTGTGAAGTTCAATTATGTTTTGCAGCACGTCAGAAATATAATCTTTGTTTTTTTCTGATTGAAACAGGAAGCCATTGCTGGATAATTTCATGTTCATAAATACCCTGGAGTGCTCAAAATTATGCATATAAATGGGAATACACTTATTTTACTCAAAAGATTTTCTAGGGGTGCCAATAATTGTGACCAATGTATATTTGAGAAAAACATTTATTTCATAATGATATTTCCCCTTATTCTAAATTCTTATTATCCAATGAAAGGTTAGATTTTTGTGAATTCTGTAAATAAAAAATCAAAAGGATTAACAATGCAGATTAATTTTTCAAAGCATTCTTTGATCATATTTCACTACTATTGAAACACATATAAAATAGGGTACTTGGAAAAACTTTAACAGAGACATCTGGGTATTTAATAAAATTGCCCCTCAACAATTCAACTAGTCTTTAATTTAAGCTGTTATATGTTTCTCCAAAGCAATGCACAGTGAGCCACTTGTTCTGCGCTCAAGTAACAGACTTATTGCAAGTTATCGCAAACACTTTTTTCCATTTGTTGCTGCTAAGGAGTGGTAAACACTTTTTCATGATAAAAACAATGTTGTGTTAGTACTTCTTCCTAAAGTCATATCGGAAATATTATTATACGACTAAAGAGGACCATATGAGAACATTGGATAACGTCCCAAATGTCTTCATCGTAACGTTGCCAACTAGGCCATGTGTCAGCCCACTTGTTTGGTGAGCAATGTTCACACTTCCTCAAATGAACAGCACTTACAGCAATCGCACAAGAGATCTAATCAACCCAAACATGACAAGTATGCACACACCATAAGTCATGATTCGATATATAATTACATATCAAAAAAACAGTTCATGTAAATTCACTAACCAAGCACTCTATTTATACGCCAAATTACAGCTGCATACAGTAACTGCAGACTTTAACAGATATATGTAGATTAAGGGTTATTAACAGGGTAAGTGAACAGGACAAATACAGATAGTAAGAATAATTTTTTGCCAATGCCATCGAAAAGACCAAAAAATAAAGCTAAATTAAGAATTGTTTTAACGCATAGAGCTAAGAACAAGCAGCTACATCACACTTTGTTGTTGGAATTAAGCCTTACTCTACATCGCTACTTTCCGCATTGATTGATGTTTTAAGCAGGTCTAATTGCTATGTGGAGACGTTGAGGTCAGTACTTGTGCGTGATTTTCTGTCTGATCTCCCAGCCTGTTCTTCTGCCCTGCAAAATAAAGAGAAAACTAAAATAATAATACCATAAAAAAGACATAAAATGTGTATGTATTCCATAGTACTCTTTAAGCTTTACATTTAGTATATACGGAGATCTGATGTCACTGAAGCACACATTTTCCATGATTCTTCTTTTGAAATCCATTAATGTTATAGAAATTTTTGTCTTGAATTCTTCTGAGTTCTGAAGCAAGAATCTCAGTAATGTCTCTGTACCTCCTCATGTCCTCCACCATCTTCTGCATGTGTTCCTCTATTTCGCTCATCCGCTGTAGCAGCTGTCTATCTTTCACCGTTTCCCTCAATTCCTCAAATAATTTAGGATAATCCACGTTTGCTTTCTCAATAATGTCTTCTGGTTTCGTCGCGGTTTGGTCTTTACTACGTTTCTCTGTATCTTTCTTAATCATCTGATCAGCAGCTGTATGTTTCATTGTATCTGTTCTTTCTTCTCCGCCCGTTTCATTTTTCTCAAAAACACTCTCTATCCCTTGCCGCTGTTTTGCTTGTGTCTTTTTCACTGTTAAGGGTTTTGTTTTAAACCCTTTAAATTTAGTTTTTTTCTTGCCATTTTGTTCAAGTTCTCTTCCTGTGGCTCCTTGTGTTGTTTCTGGCTCTGTATCTTCATCTGTTCTTCCCGAAGTTGGATTTTTCTGTTTCTTCATATGCTTTTGATCTTCATTCTTGTTTTTCTCCAAATGGCATTTATATTTTATTTGTTCCGTATTTACAGTGGCCCCAGACTCTGTCTTTTTCCTCTGTTTTGTCTTTTTCACTCATTTTTCCTTTGGCCTTTTCCTCCTCTAGTTTATCTTTATATTCTTGAATTTCAGACTCATATTTAGTTCTAATGGCCTCCATCTGTAGTCTGACCTCCTCTTCTCTTCTCTTGTACTGTTGAATGAGTCTGACGGCTCTCTCTGCCTCGTGGAACATTTTGTCATTGTAGAAAGTGTCAGTATTTTTCACAATCATCTCATCAATCTTTTCTAAGAGATTCACAACCTGAGCAGGATCTTTTCTTTATTATTGAACACATGATATCTTCCTCCGCAGTCATGGATCAGTTGCTGGAGTTGTGTATCCTTAATGTTGTCTTCAATACTTTTTGCAAGGCAATCTCCCCGTGTAAACACCACCATAGTGTAGGTCTCTGCTTTTTGTCCGAAGGTCAACTTGATCAACTGAACGGTTTCTCTTTCTTCTTGCGTGAATGGGCCGACAGCGATCACAAGCAGAAACACATGTGGTCCAGGAACTGAAAGTTCGATGCATCTCATGATCTCCTGCTGGATCTCGTCATTGCTGAAGGTTGTGTCGAAGAGTCCTGGTGTGTCCACCACGGTCACTGATCGCCCACAGACATCTCCACTCGCTCTTTGGCACTTCTTAGTTACAGATGTCATGCAGCACTCTGACTTAAACGCATCACGCCCCAGGATGGTGTTTCCTGTTGCACTCTTCCCTACTCCGGTTTTCCAACTAATACAATCCTTACATCATTGGAGCTCTTCTCAGTACCAGTGATGGCTGTCAATAACAAAAACAAATGTTTTCAATGCTAAATGCGATTAGAAATGTTGTAACCAGGGTTTAAAATTAACCTAAATGCCGGTAAAGTTGTAACATCACTAGTCAATTTGGCAGGTTACTTTTTGTAAAATTTTTTTGGTCAATATTGCACACCCCTAGTACTGAACAAAATGGTTGCTTCCAGTTGCTTAAAAAAATTTACAATTTCAAAAAACTATTGGGCATAAAACTGATAATTTCTGTGCAAAACAATCTTACTTCTGGGTTTGTATAAGTTTAATTGTTCTTCACAACATAGGTTCTTCGTCACTCTTTATCTCCACACAGACAGCACACCTCCAGGAGCTCAAGAATAACATGAGATGAAATCATGTGTGTTACGCTCCCTTTAAAATTTAGTAGCCAAATTGGCCAAATGTTAATTTCAATCCCTGTTTGTAACATATAAGGTCAGATGCTTTTTTTGCATAAAAAATGGGTCTTATATTTACCAATATATCAACACTGGTGGTTAAAATTAAACAAGCTACTAAAGACATAGGACATGTACACACTACAGTAAAATTTGTAAGTTTACACTTTGATCCTTACAAGGTTATAAAGCCCCAGACTACTTTTTGATTTTTGCAAAGATGATTGTTGCACATCGTCTAAGACAATACTAGCATCCGATAATTTTAACTGTTGTAGAAAACTGGTGAATTTTAATATTTTAAAATCTACATCTACAATTTGTGACATGGCAGTGGACTATAGTACATCGATGACGCATCTGTGTGTATTTAATTATTCATGAGACTTTGCTTTAAACTTCATCAGAATAATGTGAAAACACAGGCGATGTAAAACTGTTTATGGGATAATGGTAGCTTAAATCTGTTGACATGGCATTTGTTTGAGGCAGATGACATGTTTAGACATTAATGAAACGGATCACAAATATCAGTCAAACTGGCTATAAATTAATTCATACTCCTCCAAGCGGAAACAAGCAGTTCACACCAAACTCTGTCAACACGATTTAGGATCGATTGAGCGATTTCCGTTTGGGGATGGATTTGGGAGGTGATTAATGTGTTTGTTCATTCTATGATGCCAATCGCATAAATGTGAATATTATGAGTCAAAGTTATAGATGCCACCAACTGGCAGCAGGAATTGTGTCGTTTTAAAATGCTTTAAATATTGTCAAAACATGGCTGATTAGCGGGGACATTGATATACAAAACATTGTTGTTCACGCAACGTGTCAAAATTGTGTCAAGCTGGAAAGCGTTCTGATTTACAATCAAACATAGATCATTTAAATATATTTAAGTATTTAAGTATATTATATATTTAAATAATTTTAAGACTGGCTACTGTAATACCATAAATACCAAAAGTTAGTCGAATTTGTACATGAAAATCGAAAAACTTAGACAAAGTTAATAAAACTAGTCTCAATTTAAGAATTGGTTCACTTTTAAATGACAATTTCCTGATAATTTACCCACCGTATAGCGTTTACATAATTCTTTCTTCAGTCAAAAAGAATGTAAGGCTGTTGATAAAAACATTCCATGTAGTGAACTTCAATGGACTCTACTGCGGTTGAAGGTCAAAATTAAAGTTTCAAAAGGCAATAAACAAAAATTTCAATTTTCTATTTGGTGCTTCTGCTAAACCTTAGAGAAGGATTAAGAAAAGGATGATTTTTTTACCCTTGGATGTTTGGCAAACTGTGTCTGTTTCCTTAACAGACTGTAATTCTTCAGGAATCTTAAAAAAATGGCCTCCATTTTCCTCCAACATCTTCTCAATGCTGTCAGAAGTTTCTGCACCTGGGCTGACCCCCTTTCTTCTGTAGATGGTGGATTGGCTGTCTGCAGGTCTGTAAAGAGACTCCACCACATTGCTGCCAACATCATAGCTGTCAGTGCTCAAATACTCCATTTGATTCTCACACATAAAGACCGCAATCATATACTCCAAGGAACCTACGCCAAAAATGATGTTTATGAGTTTTAGAGCTTCACTATCCTGCTCTGTAAATGTGCCCAGGCTTTAGGACCAGCAGCAGGACATGAGGTCCAGGGTAAGCCAGTCGGAAACAATTCCTCACATCTTCTTCCTCAGAGGAGAGAGCAAGATCAAGTAGATCTGGAGTATTGATGACTATCAGACGTGTCTTTGACACCAATCCAGCATGCATTTCAAACAAATGATCAGAGGATGGTGTCTCTGAGAACACCTGCCGACCAGAGTGTGTTCCCACAGGAGGCTTTGACATCATTGTGTGACCCCAGCAGTAATATTCTCCTCTCTTTCTTGAAAAAAAACTGTAATTACAAAAAATAACCATGTAAGCGTTAGTTGTTTTTTTAGCTTTTTTTACTAATTTAGTCTTCATGTTTTAAGATTTGTTATGTGTTTTATTATGTGACTATTTGTGTTGACCTGATCTCAACAGAAGAGAAAGTAAATGAGAATCCATCTCCAAGAAAAACATAAAACCAAACAACCACAACCACGAAAAAAATCAAGTCTTTGCTTTATCTATTATTGTTGCTGAGAGTATAAAATCACTAAAATTATGTTACTCAAATAAGTACTATGATCGTATTACGAAATTTTGAAAGTACACCCAACAATAAAAAAGAAAAACACTCAAATGTAAAACTCACAGCTCACAGCAGATTTATATTTGAAGTCACTTCTTCAGAATATCGTTGAACTTTTCTGATGTTCCACTGTTACGAAAATATCAACTTCGAAATTTAATGTACATTAAACTACAAAACCTTGTCTTAATCTGCAATAATTCAATCACAGTCACTTTATTCTCAGACATTATAGTAGGGTAAGTATGTGTTTATTTCAATGTATCCATATATAAATAGTTACCACGTTGTCTGGATGGTCTGCTACGGTTGTCCATCTTAACCCAATTGTCACTTCTTACGATGAGGCAAACAGAAACTGCTACAGCTGTGTTCACTACTATTAATCGTGTGTGTTAATTAAAACTTGTTTGCTTTACAGTAAACCTCAGAAACTAGTCAGACTGATTAGATGTACATTCCATACAACTCCCTACATCATGATCGTACCAATACAACGTAATCTGTCGAACTTGTCACAATTAAATACACGTGAAATAAAAAATTTAATCAATCTGAAGTTTAGTTCAATACATAGTACAATATCTTACAGTAAGCACCTATATTCAGTGAAAATAAAGAGCTTGAGTTGTTTTGGTATGACGAAAGATTCAGCAGCAGGAATGCATTCTCTGCTGGCAAACAAGCATGCAAATAAACATCTTTCCATATGCCAATCATAAAACCTGCCGTGTACCTATAATCAACAGTTTACTGAAGTACCAGACATTAAGACTTAGGGTAAGTAAAAGTACTTTGATATCCAGAGGTTCAACGTTTTGGGAAAAATGTCACATCAAACACATCACACAAAAGGACAAGATAACTTGGATATATAATTATGGATGGTTGGAGACAGAAGCTGGCAAGATAGTCAGGAACATTAAAAGGTAAGTAGCAAGATAAATCACGTTTAGCCTCAAAATAGATCAGTCAATGAGTGTATACGACTTAATGCAGCACTGTACAGGTCAGTCAAATTCTGAGCGTGAGCAGTGTATGCCAGTTAGAAATTTTGTCCGAATTGAGATGGCGCAGATGACATTTAACTCGTAACTTGCATCAGATGAGCCTTAATAACTAATCGTGATACAGCCTTGAGAGTTACTGCGACACTCAATCTTTATCTTTATTAAACTTAAAGTGCTCAAAGCTGAGTGCTCAGTGCTGCTGGCAACACAACACCACTGATTAGGGCATTTCATAGTTAGGGCAGAGCACGCCTCAAAAAAAATAGCCCCTTTACTTTGCATCATTATAGGAACTATGTTACAGGAAGTAGCCGGGCAGGTAGTTCCCGGGAACTTTAGGTTTGCCAGGGCCGTTTGCCTGGTTGCATTCGCACCGCTGACAGGAACTCAGAACTGATATAAGCCCGTGAGCTACATGATTAAAGCGCGCATTCAGCAACCTAAACAACGAAAAGATGGGCGACATTTTGGTTAGAGCTTTATCATGGTGGCTTGAGACAATGAAACCTGTGCAGTCCAGCTCAGCTATATGGTACCTCTTGTACACACTGACACACTGGAGTGTGTTTTCGTAATTATAGTTGTCTTAGTACGATACTTAATTTTATAGTTAACTCTTTTACTTGTGCATCGTTAACTATGTTCTAGATACTTAAAGTTTGCATCGCTGCTATATCTTAAGCGTGTTGTATTTGCACTACAGTAGCACTTTTAGGATCAGTGAAGTTTACATTTTTGTCTTTTATTTAACTTGTTGTCTTCCTTGTGGTCTTGATACTTGTTTACTTACCTTTTACTTACCTGTGTGTTAACACTGCCCCCGTCGTTTTGTATGTTTTACTGTGTGTCGCATCAAATTAAAAATTCTCATCAAAAATAAAATTTCAGTTTTGTATGTATATATCTATATATAAATATTCATGCCTACGTGTATATAAGAAATATTTACATGTGTGTATTGTGCAGCTCTAGTTTAATGACAACATCTAAACCTAGCATACATCCAAGAACGTTGAAGAAAAGTGGCCGAACCCTGACAGTGTTAGCTACTAAAGTTAGTGGTTTAACAACTTTGCATTTGAATTGCTAAGAAAAAAAATGTAAACGTGTTATATTTATAACTTATCTATGTGAAAGTGCAATAAACAAATATACACGTTTCTGGGAATGTTGATGATAGTGATGGTTTTCCTTCTTACTGCTGCTATCCAAGCCATGCAGCGCCACTTTGTTAACCTCGGATACCTGTGATCCAAAGTGCTGTTCTCAGGCAGAAATCTAAACAAATGCTATCTATTTAAGTGTTTTTCACATGCTGGTCGTGAGTGCGACTATGGCAGAGTCAAATGTCTGCGATAAATTGATAGAAAACTTTAATATTCATTCATATTATGGTGTAAGTCAAAATGTCTGTGTTCAAATAATATATGTGTGTTAAAAATATAAATAAATCCTTATATTGCTGTACTGGCCATAACATTCTTATTAATTTGTTATAATTAAAATACATTTAAATTCATAATTCTCACTTATTGATGCTGCTCGATTGCTCCTGTCTGCTGAGAGGTTGGTTTGTTATGTAGCTGCGTGTAGCTTCACTTTCAATTATCAACTCTTCTCTAGAGATCAAATATAATTGCACTGTGTACATACCGTTGATACTATCAAATTAATCTAACAAATTCGACTGCTGTTAGTTCAGCTTTAATCTAAAACTCAGCAGTGAGTTAGTACTTTCGTTAGCTTGATTCACTTTAGCTCCCACCCAGCGTTTTTGCGCCTATTCTTGGTTTTTTCCGCTCCTGTTCATTTGTTCCTCGCACTCGTTAGCTCCGTTTTCACAAGCTCATCAAAACAAGAGTGGTAAGTGAATCCTTACTGTGAGTAAATGGCTTCTCCTGCATCGTCACTTGCAAATCTGTCACATGTATAGCTTATCCTTCTCTGTTAGAGTTGATTCACGTGTGATAAATGCAGAAATATAGCTAGGCTGACCGAGAAGGTTTTAGAATTAGAGACACGTATCCAAACTTTAATTGAGGACAGTAAGAATGCGAGGCTGTAGATACTGCTTTGGATGCGACTAGTACAGTAAATCATGTACATTGTTCGGTTCCAGGTTCAGAGCCCTGTGCAGCAGGGCAATTGGGTGACCGTGGGGCGGGCTGAGTCGCGGGTCAAAACACGCTCTTCTGTTCCGATCAGAACATCAAACAGGTTCTCCCCACTTGGTAGCGCACCCACTGAGAAACCTGATCAAAGTGCTCTAGTAATTGGCGATTCTATTGTGCAGGCGTTGAAAATAGAGACACCAGCCACCGTGGTCCAATGTTTACCGGGAGCCATAGCGTCCTGACATCTTGTCAAATTTAAAAGTGCTGGCTAATGCTAAGCGTGCCAGTCGGAGATCACTAAAAATAATATTAAAGAGGTGTGTGAATTTGCAATCACGATGTCGGACAATGTAATATGCTCTGGTCCCTCCCTGCTTACGGGGTGATGAGATTCACAGCAGACTGCTGGATCTCAATGGCTGGATGTCCCAGAACAACATAGGCTTTATAGACAATTGGATGAGTTTCTGGGGCAGACCTGACCTGCTGAAAAGCGATGGTCTTCATCCCTCCTGGGGTGGTGCCGCTCTTCTATCTAGAAATATGGCATATAGTCTTATAGCTCCAACATGACCAACTAGTGCCCAGGTCAGGAAGCAGACAGACCGGCTAAACCGACCTGCCTGCTAGCTGCCTCCACGTCACAGAAGGCAGTTAATTCTCAGCACATAGAGACTCTTTCACCTAGATATCACACTATAGAGACTGTGTCTGTTCCCGAATTAGAATATGCAGAGAACCTTCAGAGCCAAATCAAAAGCAATAACTTAATTAATGTCAACAAATTAAAACTACCTATAATTCAAATAAGCAAATGATAAAACTTAAAGCCCACTAAATATTAGATCACTTTCCACAAAAGCACTTTATATATATGATTTGATCAAAGATCAGACGCTAGATTTGCTTTTGTTTGGCAGAAACCTGGCTAAAACCAGTTGAATATATTACTTTAAATGAATCTACCCCCAAAATTATTTCTATAAAAATTAGCCACGTTTAAAAGGTAAAGGGGAGGTGTTGCTACAATTTATAACAATATTCTTAGTACTTCTCAGAGGAAGCAGGCTTTAAGTATAACTCATTTTGAAGTTTTGGTGCTGCATATAACATTATCTACAGAATCATGTGCTAGTGATAAATCTTCTGTCATGTTTGTACTGGCTACTGTATACAGGCCACCAGGGCACAGCACAGATTTCATTAAAAGAATTTGCTGATTTTTCTAACTGAGTTAGTACTGGCTGCAGATAAAGTCTTAATTGTTGGCGATTTTAATGTCCATGTTGATAATGAAAAAGACTCATTAGGATCAGCTTTCTTAGACATTCTGAACTCCGTTGGGGTTAGACAACACGTCTCTGGACCTTTTCTTCTGGATTGAAGAAAACAATCTGACTCCATGGTATAATGAAAACACACACACCTAAAGAGAGCAGCCGGAAAATGGAGCGCCAGATGGAGAAAAACTAAATTAGAAGTATTTCGTATTGCCTGGCAGGAGAGTATCCTGTCATACAGAAAGCATTAAAATTGCAAGATATGATTATTTTCATCACTTTTAGAAGAAAACAAACACAACCCCAGTATTTATTCAGTACAGTAACTAAATTAACAAAAAATAAAGCGTCAACAGGTGCTAATATTCCCCAAGAGTATAGCTGCAATGAGTTCATGAATTTCTTTACTTCTAAGATTGATACCATCAGAGATAAAATTGTAACTATGCAGCCGTCAACTGCAGTTTCACATCAGATAGTGAGCTTTAGATCCCTGAGGAAAAATTACACTCTTTCTCCACTATAGGAGAAGAAGACTTGTACAAACTTGTTAAATCATCTAAACCAGCAAACATGTATGTTAGACACTATTCCATCTAAACTATTAAAAGATTTGCTTCCAGAAGTCATAGATCCTATTTTGAACATTATTAATTCATCATTGTCATTAGGATATGGTTCCAAAACCTTCAAACTGGTTGTAGTTAAGCCTCTTATTAAGAAACCACATCTTGATCCCAAAGACTTAGTAAATTATAGACCAATCTCTAATCTCCCTTTTCTGTCAAAGATACTAGAAAAGGTAGAATGAGAATGAGAAAAAATGGTGTCTGTGAGGATTTCCAATCAGGTTTTAGACTGCTCTCATTAGAGTTACTAATGACCTGCTTTTATCATTGGATCGTGGTTTTATCTCGTTATTAGTGCTATTAGATCTTAGCGCAGCATTCGATACTATCGATCACAACATTCTCTTGACTAGACTAGAAAACTATGTTGGCATTAGAGGAAGCGCCCTTAGCATGGTTTTAAATCATATCTATCTGAACGCTATCAGTTTGTAGCATTAAATGAGGAGGTATCATATCCTCAAAAGTGAAATATGGAGTTCATCAAGGCTCAGTGCTAGGACATTTACTTTTCCAACCTGTACATGTTACCTCTGGGAGATATTTTCAGGAGTCATGGTGTGAGCTTTCACTGCTATGCTGATGATACTCAGCTCTATATTTCAGCGCATCCTGGTGATACACACCAAATTGAAAATCTAACAGAATGCATAGTCGATATAAAAAGCTGGATGATGAGTAACTTCCTAATGCTAAATTCTGAAAAAAACAGAGGTGCTAATAATTGGATCTAAAAACCCCACATATAATAATCTAGAACACAGCCTATCACTTGATGGCTGCTCTGTTAAGTCTTCATCATCAGTTAGGAACCTAGGTGTGCTGCTTGACAGCAATCTTTCCTTCGAAAATCATGTTTCTAGCATCTGTAAAACTGTGTTTTTTCATCTTAAAAATATATCTAAATTACGACCTATGCTTTCAACCTCTAATGCAGAAATATTAATTCATGTGTTTATGACCACGAGGTTAGATTATTGTAATGCTTTATTGGGTGGTTGATCTGCACGCTTTAATAAACAAACTTCAGCTAGTCAAAACGCCAGCAGCCAGAGTCCTTACTAGAACTAGGAAGCATGATCACATTAGCCCGGTTCTGTCAACACTGCACTGGCTCCTATCAAACATCGGATAGATTTTAAAATCTTATTAATTACCTATAAAGCCCTGAATGGTTTATCTCCTCAATACTTGAGCAAGCTCTTATCACATTATAGTCCTGCACGTCCGCTGCGTTCTCAAAACTCTGGCCATTTGATAATACCTAGAATATCAAAATCAACTGCGGGCGGCAGATCCTTTTCCTATCTAGCACCTAAACTCTGGAACAACCTCCTAACTCTGTTCGGGAAGCAGACACACTCTGCCAGTTTAAATCTAGATTAAAGACACATCTTTTAACTTAGCCTACACATAACACACCAACACACTTTTTATTATTCAAATCCGTTAAAGGATTTTTAGGCTGCATTTTTTAGATTTGCTGGAACCAGGAACACTACTCCTAAAATACGATGTACTTGTGACATCGTAAAAAGAATGGCATCTACGCTAATATTAGTCCTGTCTCTATCTCAATCTGTTTTCACAGTTTGTATCCAGACTAGATGGTGGATCAGCACCCAGAGATTATGTTCATCAGAGACCAGAAAACCTAGATGCGCCCCATGTGACAGATCACCAGATCCTGATGCACACACACACACGCACACACTAAGTCATTTACACTATCTGACACAGCTGCGTTTAAAATTGAACTGGAAGTTAAGTGCTGGGCGTCCGATCAGAGGAGAACTGACCTCAACTGAGTCTGGTTTCTCCCAAGGTTTTTTTTCTCCATTCTGTATGCATGGGGTTTTGTTTCCTTGCCGCTGTCGCCTCTGTCTTGCTTGGTTGGGGACACTTAACTTCTAGTGATTTAACGAATTGATTCCAGAGACCGTCTCTGCATTTAATAAGAAATTGGTCACTCTCATTATACATCTCTGTCATTGTACTCTTCTACATTATACTGTTCAGTGCTTTGATGCAACCTGTATTGTTAAAAGCGCTATATAAATAAAAATGATTGATTGATTGATTGATTGACTTATTGTAAGATATTAATACAGTGTTACACTTGTTACAATATTTTATTTATTAAACGTTATGATTAATATCATATTTTATAACGTCAGAAGCTCATTTCAGTCTTGTAAAAAATTATGTTCATGATACAAACACAAAAATCTGATCTCAAGTTGATTTGTGCCATTGTTTTATTATTCCTACACAAAACATCAGAAGTACTTGTTCTTAATCAATCATGCTCAGAAAAAAAAAAAAAAAAAAAAAAAAAAATTAATTACATGTTCTTAATTCATGTTTGTAAAAGAAACTTTTCAATGGAAAGGTCATTTTAATTATAATGATACAAATGTTTATTCTGTTATTTGAGTGATAGAAGTTGAGCTGCAGTATTAATGTCTTGAAGAGACTCATAACATCTCACTGTTACTGATTCATCATGCAGCTCAAAGAATTGCATATGGTAGAATCTCATCAGTCTCTTCTGATTCATCAACACAATTTCACAGATGATCCAAACCAAGCCATAAACCCAGGATAGAGTGTCTGAGTGAATGTGGTCTGGACTGTGTGGATGAGTCTCATTGTGTTTCTGGAGATGCTGAAGAAGGACAGAGTTCCTTCGCTCCTCATCCACATACACTCCTACTTTATAGACATTATCATAGTCTCCAGTTCCTTTTCTGATGATGATGGGCTTCACTGAGAGTTCGGTCCATGTGTCATTGTGTCTGAATGAGTATCTGAAAGGAGAGCAGATCAAACTCCAGGACTGATCAGTACCTCCAAACCAACACTCTTCACCCCGTCCCTTCCTGCTGATGCTCTTATATGACACTGATACCAACACTTCTCCACTCCACTCAGTCTCCCAGTAACAGCGTCCACACAAACTCTCTCTACACAACACCTGACACACATCATCAAATCTGTCTGGATGATCACGGTATGGCTGAGAATCAGACACACATGTCACCTCTCGGTTGTCCTCAGACAGGCGGAGATCATTGTTTGCTGTGTTTGGATCCAGTGTTAGAAAACAGGCATCTGAACACAAGAACAGGGTATTAATAACAACAACAACAATTACTACAGCTGTGTGTGTGTGTGTGTGTGTACACTGATTTATATATTGTAGGGTTTCAGAGTGAATCAGATCATTGAAGATTCAATCGGAATATTGAAACTTGAGGGCAGATTCCACCAAGAGACCCAGGACAAGACAACAACATCATAAATCTGTCCAGGATATCTGACTGAAGACTGAAACAAGCAGATCCTCTTTCACAGATCAGCTTGCAACATTAACACAAAAGTACACTTATTGATAATCTTTTAACTTAGCCTACACATAACACCCCAACATACTTTTTATTATTCAAATCTGTTAAAGGATTTTTAGGCTGCATTACTTAGATTTGCTGGAACCAGAAACACTACTCTAAAATCACGATGTACTTGTGACATCGTAAAAAGAATGGCATCTACGCTAATATCAGTCCTGTCTCTTTCTCAATCTGTTTTCACAGTTTGTATCCAGACTAGATGGTGGATCAGCACACAGAGATTATGTTCATCAGAGACCAGAAAACCTAGATCGCCCGTGGACAGATCACCAGATCCTGATGCACACACACATGCTGCTGTCGCCTCTGGCTTGCTTTGTTGGGGACACTTAACTTCAGTGTTTATCGTCAGATTGATTACAGAGACCATCTCTGCATTTAATAACAAATTGGTCACTCTCATCATTATACATCCCTGTAATTGTATTCTTCTACTTCATACTGTACAGTGCTTTGATGCAACCTGTGTTGTTAAAAGCGCTATATAAATAAAAATGATTGCTTGATTGATAATCCCAACTTCGGCAGGAGATTGTCAAAGTTGGCACAAATAATCAAGATGATGGTCAATAAGAGGCATAGCAGGACCATCACATGCAAACCTATGGTATAACTCACAAGCTAAAGGCTTTGAATGGTTTCCCCATCCAAGACAATAAACAGACTGAATTTCCTTACAAGGGTCTCCATAGTATGCATCCTTGTGTTCACAGAAACAGCATAAACTGAATTTCCATGCATATACATGCTGAATAATAACATAATCGCTATGTACATAACTGCATATTATGCTAACTATCGTGCTAATCACTCATTGTTTATGTATTTTGAAAATCTATGGAATGGTTCTCCTGAAAAACTGAATATGCTGGTTAGCTATGTTTTGAAGCCTTATTTAGAAAAATACCATCTTAAACCAGCAAGGACCAGCATAAACCAGCTTCAAAACATACCTACCCTGCATATGCTGTTTTTTTTTTTCCAACAGGGTTATATGGCTATATCCATTTACATTTAGTCTTTTTGCAGACGCTTTTATCAAAACGCATCAAAGAGTACATCAAGCGATTCATTTTTTTGAGGGACAAACAGACAGAGTAAGTGCTTGTAACACCAAGTCACAGGCAGTGTTCAAATTAGTACAAGCCAGAAAGGGAAGGAATAAACAAGCGGAAGGAGAAGTGAGAATTAAAGAGGTGAGTTTTCAGCTGTTTCTTAAAGATTGACAGAGATCCATGTTTATCCATGTTCAGTATGCATGTGTTCAAATCACTTTGCTTTATTTGTATTAAAAAGAGAAGTATCTTGTATTTAATGTCTTAAACTGCAGATCTTGTTGCTGTGATAATTAAGTTTTTTCACTATATTTTAATATCCAGTGCAAAGTTGATGTTGCACGGCTCATTCAATGAATCGCTGGCGACTCGGTGATCTGCCATAAAAGTGATCCTGTTTAAATTCTCTATAAAATCTTAAATTATTCATTTGAGCCTATACAATATTCTGGTTGGGACTTAAACCTGAATACACACAGCCCTGGGACTTGGTGGGGACCTAAATTGAGGTTCCCACGGACACAAAAGCTTACAAATCCATCAGAATGCATTTTTTGAGAAAGTAAAATGTAGAACGTTTCTACGATGTAAGGGATAGGTTTAGGTGTAAGCGTTGGTGTACGGTGATAGAATATATGATCTGTTCAGTACAGCAAGCATTACATCTATAGAGAGAGTCCAGACAAGGATAGCAAACCAGGCGTGTGTGTGTGTAGACGTACATTTTTTCATTCCTGCTGTAATACTGGACTCTCCTCCATGATCAGCACTAGAAAACAGAGTCACAGTGAGTCAATAAAAAACTGTTGTCAAGGTAGCTGGGTGGTTGCAATGATGTTGATAAGATGTTCAGGTGGTTGCTTTGCAGTTACAAATGCACTCAGTGTGGTTGCTAGGGTGTTACTATGTAGTGGCTAGAGTGTTGCTATACAGTTCCTAGGGTACATCGGGTGGTTGCTAGGGTGTTGTTGTGCAGTTGCAGAGATTTGATCTGATCATTATCACTCTGGAATGACGAGAAGACACAGAAAGCGAAGACAGTCCAAATCCAGATGAACTGTGGCGCATCTTCTAGATACTTCTAGAAACCGACTTGTAAAGCAACAACACTGTTAAAAGTGTTAAGCACTTGTGTAAATATGCTGCAAAATTTTTGTCAAAAATAACTAAATTGTGTGCAGAACTTTCTGTTGTCAAACAATAATATCACTGGATGATCACATTTAATGGCAAAATCAATGTTTGTAAAAAGTAAACTCATATTTCCTACTGACAATAAAACTAACACATTAAACCATTTTTAGCTGCATACAGTAGCCCTGCTAGACATACTGCAGTTTGTTACTCAAAGTACCTGCATTGTGGAATAAAATCTTCATCTCCAGATGTTTGCGTTTCATTCATGATGGATCTGCACCACTGACTGTAGAAGGAAAGGGCAAACAATCACAACAGTTAAACAGTCTATTGTTCAGTCTGAAGAGATTTGATGATAATACTGCACTGTACAAAAAATAATAATTACATTTTACACAATTTTTATTTCTTAGGAAAATATTCTTAAATTAAAAACAGTAACAATTTTACAGGTGTCACAGTCTAAAAATGATATGGGCTTAAGATTGCATAAAGCTCATGAAGGTGAGATATTCTTTTTATATTAAATAACAAATATTAAAATACATGAGACAGGGTGCCTAGTCCTCCAAGGAAGAAAAAAGCGGCAAGGTGTCAGATTAATTCATCCCGGCTAATTTCCCTCAAGTCATTGAAGCGGTTCACAAACGAATAAGGAAACAAACACCACCTTAAGCCCTGAAGTTAGAGCACCACCTCAAAAAGATGGCTAAAGTCATTGAATGTGAGGTAATTATGTCCGGTGATAAGAATGCCCTTAGCAATGCGACACTAAATGGACTACGTGTGTTCCGTCCCATACCCTCCAAAATTTGAATGAAGCAAAGTGGGATGCTCCACATCTTCTTCTCTTTGGTGAAGAATACACCAGTATCTTGACAGCCAGAGTAAGTAATATCAAAAGAAACTTGAAGAACCAAGTATCAAGCACTGGACAGAACTTGCAAGGTGACACTCTGTCAGGTGATGCTTTTAATCGTAGAAGGTATCCAAGATGTCCCTTAATCCTCATCGATTCATCCAAATGTAGAGTTTGTTTTATCAGAACTTGAGTTAAGTCACTTTGCAAGAACTTCTAGAGAATTGAAATAAGAGGCAAAGTGGACGAAAAGTTCTTCATTCTTCTCACTCCCAGATTGAAGGTGACATTGAAGGAGTTAACTTGTTAAGACTCGTCATAACTGTGATGTGCTCGATGAGAATAGGTTCATGTCAAGCACTAAGTCACTTCAAGGATCAGATGTTATTTGTTAGATTACACCCAGCGGCGTTATCCTCAACCAGACTGAGGAAGCACATGGCCACTATGTCCAAGGTTCTCAAATTAAAGGACAATAAATGGACGAACTTGACAACTTCCTAGGACACGATGTTAGGTCCATCAGCAGCATTATCATCTACCTAAGCGTACATTACAGCCTGGCGAAGATAAGTAAAATTGTTATGGCCATGGAACAAGGACAGCTATCTGAATTCAGCGCCTCAGATGGTATAGACGCTGCCGGGCCTTCTTCACCAGGATGTTGATGTGACAGGACCAAGACAGGTCCTGCGTGATGTTAACACCCAGGTACCGAAAACTGTCCACTCTCTCCACTGGGGTCCCGTCGATCATGATGGGATGGTAAGAGCGCACCTGCTTTGTGCTGAAGTCCACTATTTGTAGTGGCCAGACAGTCATGTGTGTACAGCGAGTACAGCAGGGGCTCAGAACACAACCCTGAGGGGCTCCAGTGCTGAGAGTGAGGGAGGATGAGGTGTGTTTTCCCATCCGTACGGCTTGTGGTCTGTCGGTCAGGAAGTTGGTGATCCAGTGACGCAGGGATGGGCTGAGTCCCAGGACCTCCAACTTCGAGGAGAGTGTGGAGGGAACTATGGTGTTGAACGCTGAACTATAGTCCACGAACAGCATTTTCACATAGTTCCCTTTCCTAAAATCCAGGTGGCTCGTGTTTGTGTGGAGGAGGTGAGTGATGGCATCCTGCGTAGACCGGTTCTGGCGGCAGGCGAACTGTAGTGGGTCGAGTGTGTCCGGTAGTGATGAGGTGATGAAGTCTCCGACGAGTCTCTCGAAAACACTTCATCACTGCCGACGTCAGAGCTACAGGGTGGTAATCATTCAGGCAAGATGGTTGAGGTTTCTTCGGCACAGGAACAATGATGGACTGTTTGAAACACAAGGGGACTGTAGACTGTTTCAGGGAGAGATTAAATATCTCAGTGAACACCGGTGCTAGGTGGTCAGCACAGGCTCTCAGAACCCGAAACTTGTCATGAACACATACACTCGGAGCCAAGAACAGTCAGAGCAGTATACTTAACGTTTTGGAAGACATACTAAGTGCCAGATTATCATTTGCTGAATTAAATCTAGGTTTATTTATTTCTGCAATCCTCCATTTAAAGAAATTTGGCTAATTTACTTATCTTACATAGACTTTTGGCATATTTTGTTGTTTTTATTACGTATATGTACATCTATGAATTATATTCAAGAAAACACGATTGTATATTTATTCAGAGGGTGTGTAATCATTCATGCTGTGCAGTGTACAGTATATAATTTTAGTTATAGTGTTATAAACGTACATGAAATGTTATGAAAGTCAAAAAGATGGATCTTACCTGATGCCATGTTAAAACATATTTTTGCCAGGATACTGTGCGTGAAAAGAGCACACTGTGTGATAGAGCACAAACAGCATTAGAAGAAGGAGAAGCCTGCAATGACGGACAAACACATTCTGATGGGATTTACTTGATCCCGCCCTGACAGGTGTGTCTTGTTTGCCGAGCAAAACAAAGAGTTTGCATTCCCATTTGTATGTTACCTTGTGAAGATTTTGCATGTTTAAATTCCGTTGGCAAGAGTTACGTGCAAATCATGAAAAAAAAAACTGCATTTCTATTACAAACTATAGCTTATATATATATATATATATATATATATATATATATATAGACAGAGTGGAGTACGGAAAGTATTCAGACCCCTTCAATTTTTCACTCTTTTAGCCATTTGCTAATATCATTAAAGTTCTTTTTTTTTTAAGGTGTAGAACCATCTCAAGGATGATCAGAAGAAATGAAGAGCACTTGAGTTAAATATATGAGTATCACAGCAAAGAGTCTGAACACATGTGATTGTTCTGTCAATATAGGGTGCTGTGTGTATATTAATAAGAAAAAATGAGCTTAAAATATTAAACCACTAAAATATTAAGTATTAAGTAAAGGATCATGTGACACTGAAAGTTCTCTTTGTAAAAAACAGCCTATTAAATAAAAAGATAAATTTTATGACAGCACTAGCAATCTCAAATTCCACCGCCATTCATAAAAGTCACCGTTTAGTGGTTTTAATCATTTGAACTCTTTTAACTGTCCAGCAGAGAACTCTCAGAACTATTCTGGCCATTTATCATATTTTGGCAGTTTATTTAGCTTAATACCATTTATGCAATTTCGAACTTTGATTATGCAAATCACATGAATGATTTACTATCATCTACCCTTAGGCGCCACAGATTTTTTTTGGAAATGCAGGATTTTGACACCAAGCCTTTGGAAGCGTTGAAAGGGCTTAAAGATAGAGATCTAAAGTAAATTAGAAGAAACGATGGGCAGGACCGAAAGTTGATCAGAAAAGAGGAATTATTACTTCATTATTATTATGCTATAACAAATTTGAATAGGAACATGACATCATTTTGGTCTGCCATCTAGTGGTAGGGAATACAACTGAGACAATAAACCGTATTAGGAACTGCAGTCGCAATTTTTTTATTTGACGCTTGAGTAAATGATATGGATGGCAACAGTTTTATTTGGCTGCTGTCATATTAGAAATTATGCCCTAATCCAGTACACTGAAAAAAAAAAAAAACTGATTTTCACTTTATATCGCTTAACTCAAATATCTTGTTTTATAGTCCTGAAAGAAAAAAAAATTACATATGAGATGATCCAAAAATAACTAGTCATTTTAACAATGAAGAACACAATCAAACAGTCTCTCTTAAAAGTGTTACAGCCCCTTCTTCAGCTTCCTCAACAAAAACAGGTGGAAAAAGCTTTTGCTTTCCTTCTTTAAAAATGAAGAATACTGCAAGTGACATACATTATAAAAACATCTGAACAATATATGACATTCGTAAGTACAAAAGTACAATGATATCATTCACATCACAAAGCAAAATGATACACAAGAATACATTGCCCTTTGGGGAGGAACTCCATCTTTGAGTTTTTTTGTAGACTCGTAGAGCAGGTGATTGATACCCTTCCTGCATACAGTGCAGTGATAAGGTTTCTCTCCACTGTGAATCCTTTAAATGTCTTTTCAGACGTGATGAACGACTGATTCTCTCGTTTCACTCTAAACACTTTTTAAGGTTTCACTCCAGTGTGGATCCTTTCATGTCTTCGAAGGTCTCCTGAAAAACCGAATCTCTTACTGCAGTGTGAACATGAATAAGGTTTCTCTCCAGTGTGGATCCTCACATGCATTTTCAGATGTGCTGACTGACTGAATCTTTTGTCACAGTGTGAGCACTTGTAAGGTTTCACTCCAGTGTGGATCCTCTCGTGTCTTTTTAGGTCTCGTGAATCACTGAATCTCTTACTGCAGTGTGAACACGATAAAGGTTTCTCTCCAGTGTGGATCCTCTCATGTGTTTTCAGATGTTTTAACCAACTGAATCTCTTGTCACAGTGTGAACATTTGTAAGGTTTCACTCCAGTGTGAATGCTCTCATGTGTTTTCAGGTCTCTTGACTCTCTGTATCTCTTGTCACAGTGTGAACACTTGTAATTTTTTTCTCCAGTGTGGACCAACTCATGTGATTTCAGATGTGCTGACTGGTTGAATTGTTTGTCACAGAGTGAACACTTGTAAGGTTTTTCTCCAGTGTGGATTATCTCATGTATTCTCAGATGTGCTGACCGACTGAATCTCTTGTCACAGTGTGAACACTTGTAAGGTTTAACTCCAGTGTGGGTTTTCTCATGGCTTTTAAGAACCCCTAAATCACTGAATTGTTTATTACACTGTGCACATTTATAAGTTTTTTCCATTGTGGATCATCTCATGTGTTTTCAGATGTGCTGACCGACTGAATCTCTTATTACAGTGTGAACACTTAAAGGGTTTTCTCCATTCTGAATACTGTCATGCAGTTTTGTACACCTCGCTGAAGTAAAAGTCTTTTCACACTCAAAGCACAGGTACTCTCCACAGAAGTGTTTTCTGACCTTCTTTCCAATTTGTAGACGCACAAAGCTGATACCACACAAATTGCATGAATGTTGCTGCTCTTTTGAATGAACTTCTAAGTGTTTCTTCAGAACTGGAGCCCATAAAAACATTTTACCACACTGATCACAAGGGTGCTGCTGCTCTCTAGTGTGGATGTTCATGTGATCATTAAGGCTTGCTGATTGAGTGAAACTCTTCCCACACTGAACTTTCATGTGACGCTCAAGACTTATTTTTTATGCGTGAAACTCTTTTCACACTGAGTGCAGGTGAAACATTTTGTGTCTCTTCTTTTCTTTAAATCTTTCAGTTTGGTTTTAGAGCAACTCAGACATTTTTCTTCTATTTTGACATGATTTTTCTCCTCAGCTTCATTTGATTCTTCATTCTTATCTTTTTCTTCAATCAACTCTGAAATAAAAGTAAAAATTGTGAAATGTCAAAATAACATCATGGCTCCAGACTAACATTTGAGAGCACCAACACCAAGTTATACAGATGGTGGCACAAGAATGGATGTGGTAGTGCAATATCAAAAATAAAGATAATTTAATAATAAAATTAATACTGTAATGCCTTGAGCTTGAGTTGGGAAGCATGCAAAATTTACTTTTATTAACATCAGTAACGTGTAATATGTAATTTCCATATAGGAAATTAATATATTAGTCTTACTAAATGTATCATTATTCTTCTATATTATAACGAACTGACGTCTGATGTTTTGTAATAGTTATTTTAGATTTTAGAATATTAAAAGTAAAAATGAATGACTAATAAGCATTAGGGCTGGGACCAATAAATTGATGGACTGTGAACTGTGACCGTGCTCTGAATAGTTTGTGTAATCAGTCCAAAGGTAGTGTAAGTACTGAAGTACTGTAACACGCTTATGGGCACAGGAATGCCTTGGTCATGCCAGGAGCAAACTCCAAGAATGAAGGGGTAACTGGGAGACCCTTTAGGTCACCTACTCTCCTCAGAGAACACAGTGCTAGCAACAGTGTGGTCTTTATCGTCAGCAGATGATCAGAGATCTCCTTTATGGGCTCAAATGGCAGCCCACAGAGAGCCTGCAAGACCACAGTCCGAGCCCATGTTGGAACCCAGGATTGTACTGAAGGCCTCAACCTCAGCGCACTATAGAGGAAACGTGTCACCAAGGGGTCTCTACCAACTGATTGTCCACCGAGAGAGGCGTGGTAGGCGAGATCATGCCACGTAAACCTTCAGGATAGAGTGAGTGATTCCTGTAGAGAACCTGACCTTCAAGAACTCCAGCACTGTACCAACTGGGCAGTTAACTGGGTCAAACTTTAGCTACACCATGAAGTGCCAAGTTTCCACTTCAGTGCGTACAGTTTACTCATAGATGGAGCTCTGCATCAGAATATAGTCTAAACAACCTCAGTTGAGAGACCACAAGCTATGAGTTATGCCACCTCAGGAGCCACACCCACTGTTTCCACAGCTCCGGCTACCTGTGAGAGGAGGTCATGATGTAGGAACCAGGGTTTCCTCCACATATCTAAGGTACATACAGTGTGGCATGACACTTTAATAATGCAAAGTGGATTAAGAGAAATGGACTAAAGGAAATACCCGTTCCTGAGCCACCACTGTAGCCACTGCCTCATGTACAACAGGACAAGAGGTTATATGCAACTGCCATAAGACCTCACAGTTTCTGAAACTGCTTGCCAGTGAGTGACTGGCTTTTTTATTCTCGTGACTATAGTGAGGACCGACTCAATCCGAGCAGGGGTCATAAGAGCCTGCATCATGGCACAACACACCAAGATAAGTGGTTCTCTGAGCTGGTGAAAGCACACTCTTCTTGGCGTTCAGTCTCAATCCCAAACGTTTCACGTGAGCGTTGATTACATCACGATGAACATCAGCAAGTCATAGATATAATTAAGTATGCGGATATCCTGGAGTCGTAGAGGAGCCACAAAAACTTCCCATAAGAAGGATGGATGATAATGTGGAAGTACACGCGTTTTTAGATCTATCGAGACAAATCAGTCCTCAGACTTGATTTGAGACACAACCTGTTTGACAGTAACAATCCTGAACTTAAGCTTATCTACAGTGTACAGGACCAAACAAGATGCTATTAACAGCATCAACAACATCCTAATGCGATCCTTCTTATCTCAATCACCACTGTGCCTCAACAGCAGCGGGAGACAACAGCAAGCTCGCACAATAGGCAGCACCTCTGAGTGTGTCAGCAGGGGCAGAGCATTCACAGCGAAGAAAAGCCCTGATCACGCTTCTCTCCACAAGAGCTGAAAGCATGAGCTCCGATCCCCACACTGCTCATAATGACAACCTGTTTCCCATTGCGATTCCCAGAGCACAGCTGCCACATCCACCTCGGTGAAGGCGGGACTGGCACAATGAGGAACACGGGTAAGGGCTCTTTCCACAAAGAGAGCCCTGTGAGAACAAAGCGTATGCAGAAACGGATGCTTGCCATGCGAGTAACCAGCTCACTCGAGAGCTGACTGTGAGTGTAAAGTAGTTCGTGACTACCAAACAAAGACCAAAATGTTACCTGCTTTCGCCCCTGTCTTCACTTGTAAAAGGTAAAGGAAGACAACTTAAGAAAAGACCGACACACATAGAGTGCATCGCTGAATAACAAAAAGCTGAAGCTGTCTACACTCCATGTGCTTATATGCTTGCTGGCCAGTGACGTCATCCACCCATGGACTGATTGCACATACTATTCCTAGCATGGTCACGCTAGAGTCATTCCCCATAGCGCCATCGACGAGGCTCGAGTTCCTAAAGAGAAACAGCCCTACTCTACTTGTTTTCAAATCCTTTATGCATTATTTAGTGGAGAAATATGAATTGAACCTCATCTTTAGAATCTTGCAGCCCTATCCTACACCCTTCAACTCATCAGTTTATTATTTCAATTTCATAAAAATTTCTTAAACATACTTAAAACTATACTAGCAAAGCACAATTTGACTTAAAATTAATAAGTGAAAAATTGTATTTAAATAAATGTAGCAATAAGAGTTGGAGCATCGGAGCACCCCTAATTTCTGTCCGCATGAGGCGACCTGCTACATGACAAATTAAACCACTTTACTCAACAGAATCATTAATTTCTGTAGAGCTAGACATTTTAATAAGCATTAGACAATGAAGTTGAGCTCTGAGAATTAAACCAACCTGTTTGTTCCTCAATTTCTTCATGTTTCAGACTGAATACTTCTTCAATCCGTATGTTTCCAATCTCCTCTTTCCTAAACACCATCTTTGTTTGTTCCTCAGTATCTTCACGTTTCAGACTGAATACTTCTTCAATTCGTATGTTTCCACTCTCCTCTTTCATAACCACCATCTTTGTTTGTTCCTCAGTATCTTCACGTTTCAGACTGAATACTTCTTCAATCCGTATGTTTCCAATCTCCTCTTTCATAACCACCATCTTTGTTTGTTCCTCAGTATCTTCACGTTTCAGACTGAATACTTCTTCAATCCGTATGTTTCCAATCTCCTCTTTAAATAATGCATTCTTTATTTGTTCCCGGTATCTTCGTGTTTGACTCTGAACGTTTCTTCAATCTTCACGCCTTCTCTCCTCTTTAATAAACACCATCTTTAAAATGGTGTGTCACGTGGATCACAGTAGGATTCACCAGGAGTTTTCTGTGTGTCTGGACACATTCTCCTGTTTAAGATTAGAATAATTAACAAAGAAAATTAAATACAAATTAAATCTAAAACTAAATTCCCAGTTCATTAGTCAGTGCACTGGTTGCGTACTCAAAAAACAGGGCTAAAAGATGCGTACACCACTACTGTGCAAAAGGTGGAATTTATATAAACAACATTGACTTAAAAATTTGCACAAAACTCTGACCCTGCCTACAAACTATTTTTGCTTGAACGATATGAATATGAATAAAGTTAAAACAAGGATTTTAAGCTCTGTTTTTATGCCGATTACATTAAATTAACCAATTTCTGTAACTGAACACTGTTAGACTAACCTAATAATAAAAGCACTGTGTATGTTTTGAAACAATTGGCGTTTTTGTTCTCCTGCATTCTCGTTATTGTTTTGAGCTTCAGATTCGAGCGATTCGAAACAGCGAATCACTTCGCGATGCAGTTGATTCAGTTGACTCGGAGTCAAAACAATCCTCCGTCACTACTCGCCAGTGAATTAATTCGTGTTCACGATAAACTGATTGAGAAATTTAGAGCGAAATGAGACGCACGTTTTCTGTTATTCATGTACGGGATGGCTTTTACAGAAATAGAAAAGACCCTTCACTAATATGTCTACTAGATAAAACACCAAAGTGTTATAGCAGGTCACATTTATTCTCGCAAATATATATATATGAATCTCTAAATCGGTTGTATTGATATATAAACACTTCAATGTTTGAAAGCACTTACTTTTCTTTCAGCCAGATCAAACGCTGGAGCGCGGCGCAGCCTTATGACGTCACATCGCCAGAACAAAATAAAAAGTTTTTTTTCAGTAAAGCTACATTAGACAACGAATGTAAATAATAAAGTACATTACGAATTAAAGGGAACTTTATATCTATATTATATGAACATTTTACAAATGAAATTGTTGTAAATATATATATATATATATATATATATATATATATATATATATATATATATATATATATATATATATATATATATATAGCATTTTTTTACTTCTGTATTAAATTATAGGATTGGAAATAATTTGTTGAACATTTCAAAATTATAAAGAAGTTGCAGATCAAAATTTAATTTGTTGTTGTAAGGAGATTATTAATTCAATTTAGTAATTTAAACTAATGTAGACACATATTATTTTGATATTTTATTTGAGCCAATTGCTATTGTGTTAGTTTATAAAGTTTAGTGACTAAACAAATATCAGATTACTGAATTGTCAAAATAATGGACATCTCTGTGAGAATGGCGAAACCACGGGCAATTTAACACCCACGAAGATGTAGATATGAGGTCCAGGTCATGCGAATGTCATTTTTAAGGTCTTTTTAAGACAAACGTCCAAACGAACATCTGGATCTTAAGAAGACGCTACACTATAAAATCTTAAATGATTCCCTTTTCAGCAAGTTTGCTACAATAAAGCGATTCACCTTTTGTTGCACAAAACAATGTTCATTAAAGTTATGTGAAGCCTTAAAATGTTGATTTTCAGTATTCAGTAATACATCAAGACATTTTACATTGCTAATGAAATCATGAAATTGCCTGAATAGGTTGTTTTAACAATTTAAATTATAATAAAGTCATACATTTCTTCAGCCAAATTACAGGCACTGGAGAATCTTTTAACAATACTCATTTTATAATACCTTATTACAATAAACATGTTTATAATTGGCATGTAAGATGTAGAGTTTGCTTTATCAGAAATTGAGTTAAGTCACTTTGCAAGAACTTCTAGAGAATTGAAATAAGAGGCAAAAGTGGACGAAAAGTTCTTCATTCTTCTCACTCCAGATTGAAGGTGACATTTAAGGAGTTAACTTGTTAAGACTCGTCATAACTGTGATGTGCTCGATGAGAATAGGTTCATGTCAAGCACTAAGTCACTTCAAGGATCAGATGTTATTTGTTAGATTACACCCAGCGGCGTTATCCTCAACCAGACTGAGGAAGCACTATGTCCAAGGTTCTCAACTTAAAGGACAATGAAATGGACAACTTGACAACTTCCTAGGACACGATGTTAGGGTCCTTCAGCAGCATTATCATCTACCTAAGCGTACATTACAGCCTGGCGAAGATAAGTAAAATTGTTATGGCCGTGGAACAAGGACAGCTATCTGAATTCAAAGCAAGGAATCTCGATGAGATCTAGACTGATCCACAACGTAAAACAAGCCTGAGTAAATAACTAATTAAACCCATGTACAAAGTTTCCCTCCAACCCTAATCATGCACACCTGGACCAGCTAATCCTTGGAAGTTCGTTCTTACAAGTCGTTATGGCGACATCAAGTCACTTTGGTTGATTTAACTTTTCTACATAAAAATACAACTCCATATCTACAAAATACTGAATGAAGAATGTCCATTATGGTGTTGTTTCCTTTTTATGAAGGTGGTGTAGCTCGTATCTTAAAGAAGTTCTCCACTGTAACAACGTTTTTGTGATGCAGTTCATATGCTCTCAATTCATGAAATACGATGCATCCAACATGACTTGAATGCACCATAAGGCTACAGGCAGGACTGAACTTGCCTACCCCTGCAATAAAGTATACTTTTTTTTCATCTGCTCATGAACACGTACACTGAGCCAAGAACAGTCAGAGCAGTATACTTAACGTTTTGGAGGACATACTAAGTGCCAGAATATCATTTGCTGAATTAAATATAGGGTTTATTTATTTCTGCAATCCTCCATTTAAAGAATTTTGGTATATTTTGTTGTTTTTATTACGTATATGTTCACATGTATATCCATGAATTATATTCAAGAAAATACGATTGTATATTTATTCAGAGGGTGTGTAATCATTCATGCTGTGCAGTGTACAGTATATAATTTTAGTTATAGTGTTATAAACGTACATGAAATGTTATGGAAGTCAAAAAAAGATGGATCTTACCTGATGCCGATGTTAAAATGGCCAGTATTTTTGTCGGATGCTGTGCGTGAAAAGAGCACACTGTGTGATAGAGCACAAACAGCATTAGAGAAGAAGCCTGCAATGACGGACAAACACATTCTGATGGGATTTACTTGATCCCGCCCTGACAGGTGTGTCTTGTTTGCTGAGCAAGCTGAGTTTGCATTCCCATTTATACGTTATCTTGTGAAGACGTGCAAATAATGAAAAAAAATGTTTTTCTGTTTATATATATATATATATATATATCACGTCATCACTTCCACCTTCCACCGAACTCACCACATGGACACGATCCCAATCACCCGTGTACTAATCAGCAACACCTGCAACCACTCAACAACCACCCTTCATAAACCACACTCACCACTTCCACAACGGCGATCCTTGAGGTTACAAACACGGAACCTCGGCCATCTTCCCGTCAGCTTGTCTGCTCGTCTCGTTGGAATTCCCCTGGAGAGTAATATCCAGAGAAAGGAAAGAACTTGGACGTTCCTGTGATCCTTTTTGTTGAAGTTTGAGGCTGTACTGACCTGACTGGTCGAGCATTGCAATGGGCGGAGGCTCTTTGGACGGCGAACAGTCCCCGAGTGAGCTCCCTCGAAAACTTCGTTGGACACTTCCGAGAGGTATTCGGCCAACCGACCACGAGCATCACCGTTCATGACGAACTCCTCCAACTCCGGCAGGCAGACACGCCGATCAACGAATACGTCCTCCGCTTCCGCACACTGGCCATCCGCAGCGGGTGGAACGACACCGCCCTCCTCTCGGTGTTTCGCCAAGGACTCCACCCCGCTATTCGCCAGCAGATGGCGATATACGAGGATAATGTCGGGCTGGAAGTATTTCTCGCATAAGGCAACTAACGTGGCTCAACATCTCTCCGCCTGTCTCCCCACTCCGGAATCACCTACTGCCTCTGCTGCAATGCCACCGCCCGAACCCATGATCACGGACAATTATCGTCTTACCAGTCAGGAACGGTCCCGCCGACTCAGAGAGGGACTGTGTCTCTACTGTGGTGCTACGGCTCACTCCCTCCGCACCTGTCCCATTCGGCCACCACTACCGACGGTGAGTACTACCACCCTTTTACCCTCTGTCTCTCCCATACCACATATACATGCTAAACTACAATATGAGAACCAATTCTTCCCAGTGAATGTCCTGGTGGATTCGGGAGCTGCTGGAAATTTCATCTCTTCCCACAGTCTGGCCAGTCTCCACATCCCTCGTCTTCGAAACCAGACAGTGTATAAGATCACTACCATACAGGAAACCACTCACCAGCGGTATGGTGCGCCACAAAACTCCACTACTAACCCTCCAGATTGGCAGCCTCCACTCGGAACCCATCACGCTTCTGGTCTTGGAGGAGGCAACGGTCGATGTGGTTCTGGGACGACCCTGGCTCGAATTTCATCAGCCTATCATCCGCTGGCGGACAGGCGAAGTCGTTCAATGGAGCCCAAGATGTCACTGAGCATGCCTAGCCTCCGTCATCAAGGCCCCATCTCGACCCTTGCCGTGCCAGTCCACCACCATCGAAAGCCCGAACCGTCAACCCGTCACTCCCATCCCAGCCGAATATCACCCTTATGCCGATGTGTTCAGCAAAACCGCCGCCACTCATCTTCCTCCTCACCGCCCATGGGATTGTGCCATCGACCTGCTACCTGGAGCCCAACTGCCCAAGGGCAGAGTCTATCCCCTCTCGGTCCCAGAGAGAGAGGCCATGGAGGAGTACATTAAGGAGGCACTGCACCAGGGGTTCATCCGTCCTTCCAAATCACCTGCAGCCTCCAGCTTCTTTTTTGTGGCCAAGAAGGACGGAGGTTTGAGGCCCTGTATTGACTACCGTAAGCTCAATGAACACACAATAAAGTTTGCCTATCCGTTACCCCTAGTACCTGCTGCCCTAGAGGAGCTCCGCGAGGCACAAATCTTCACCAAACTAGACTTGAGGAGCGCTTACAATCTGATTCGCATACGAAGGGGATGAATGGAAACCGCCTTCACGTCACCAGCTGGGCACTATGAGTACCGGGTAATGCCGTATGGACTCTCCAACTCTCCTTCCATCTTCCAAAACTTCATGAATGAGATTTTCCGGACATGCTCAACCGGTTTGTCATTATATATATCGACGACATTCTCATATACTCGCTCAACCTATCCGATCATCAACATCATGTCCAACAGGTCCTACAACGCCTTCGCCATCACCACCTCTACCTAAAGGCTGAGAAATGCGAGTTCCACAAAACTACAATTCACTTCCTTGGCTACATCATCTCACCCTCAGGGGTTCGCATGGACCCAAAGAAGGTGGATTCAGTACACCACTGGCCCACACCAACCTCCGTGAAACAACTCCAAAAATTCCTGGGATTTGCCAACTTCTACCGTCGTTTATCCACCAATACAGCCAAATTTCTGCCCCACTCACTTCTCTACTCCGTCACCAGCCCAGAGTCCTCCGGTGGAACCCGCAGGCTGAGACCGCTTTCTTGTCTGAAGTCTGCATTCTGCTCCGCTCCGACCCTATCCCATCCAGACCCGAACCAGCCGTGCTCGTGGTGGAGGTAGATCTGGCGACTTTGAAGTCAGCGCCATCCTATCCCAACGGACGGGTGAACCTCCTGTACTCCATCCTTGCGCCTACTTCTCCAGAAAACTGTCCCGGCGGAGCAGAACTATGATGTAGGAGATCGAGAACTGCTTGCTATCAAACTTGCCCTGGAAGAATGGCGTCATTGGCTGGAGGGAGCAAAACATCCGTTTCTGGTCATAACCGACCACAAGAATCTACAATATCTGAAGAACGCCAAACGTCTCAACCCGCGACAAGCGAGATGGGCCTTATTCTTCACCCGCTTCAATTTCCGGATATCCTACCGACCCGGTCATAAGAACATCAAGGCTGATGCCCTATCTCGCATTCACCAGCCAAACCCCATTCCGGAAGATGCCGAACCCATCCTACCAGCCTCCGCATTCTTAGCTCCCATCCAGTGGGCCCTAGACGACCAGATCCGAGAAGCCGCTGCCACCGAACCTGCTCCGCCGGGAGGTCCAGAAGGGAAACTATACGTCCCATCTGCGTTACGCCTAAACCTTCTGGACTCAGTACACACCTCTCCGGGATCTGGGCATCCAGGTAGCTACCGAACCCTCTCGCTCCTCCGTAATTGCTACTGGTGGCCCAACATGGCCGGGGATGTCGACCGTTACATCAAGGGTTGTGCAGTCTGTGCTATCTCCTCCACTCCTCGACGTCTACCTGAAGGGAAGCTAGTGCCACTTCCAATCCCACGTCGGCCGTGGTCCCATCTGGGCATAGACTTTGCCACCGATCTACCACCCTCCAAAGGGTATACCGCCATCCTGGTGGTGGTAGACCGGTTCTCAAAATCCTGCAAACTAATTCCCCTACGTGGAATACCTTTGGCCATGGGGACCGCAGAGGCACTCTTCCACAACGTGTTCCGTCACTTCGGGCTACCCGAAGACATCGTCTCTGATCGGGGGCCTCAATTCACATCCCGAGTCTGGAGAAGTTTCTTCCGCCTCCTCGGTACGTCAGTCAGCCTCTCCTCTGGCTACCACCCGCAGACCAACGGACAAACGGAGCGGAAGATTCAAGAAATCGGTCGATATCTCCGGGCCTACTGCCATCAACACCAAGATAGCTGGAGCCAGTATCTGCCCTGGGCCGAATATGCACAGAATTCCCTCCGTCAGAGCACCACAGGCCTAACTCCATTTCAGTGTGTCCTAGGCTTCCAACCACCTCTGTTCCCTTGGACCGGTGACCAAGCTGAAGTCCCAGCAGTAGATTACTGGTTCCGAGAGAGCGAGGGTATGGGACTCAGCTCACGTCCATCTCCAGCAGGCAGTTCGGAGGCATCAGCACCAGGCCGACACCCGCAGATCAAATACCCCAGCCTATCGACCCGGGGATCGGGTCTGGTTATCCACCAGGACATACACCTCCGACTGCCCTGCAAGAAGCTGAGTCCCGGTATATAGGTCCATTCACCATCGATGGAACAAATAAACGAAGTCACGTACCAACCGCCTCCTGCCAAATATCGTATATCCTCTTCTTTTCATGTTTCCTTACTCAAACCCTATACTGACCCTCTCCTTCCTCCCTCCACAGAGCACCGGAACCCCCTCCCCGAGGTCGAGAACTCCGAATCCATCTATCGGGTCAAGAAAATTCTTGACTCCCGCCGCCGGGCGGCGGCTCCAGTACCTGATAGACTGGGAGGACTATGGCCCTGAGGAGAGAGCCTGGATCTACAGAGACGACATCCTAGACCCTTCTCTCCTGGATGAATTTCATCGGGCCCATCCAGACCGTCCTGCTCCCAGGAGGCGTGGTCGCCTCTCTGCGCCGAACCCAAGCGTCAGGAGACGCTCGTCGAGGGGGGGGTAATGTCACGTCATCACTTCCACCTTCCACCGAACTCACCACATGGACACGATCCCAATCACCCGAGTACTAATCAGCAACACCTGCAACCACTCAACAACCACCCTTCATAAACCACACTCACCACTTCCACAACGGCGATCCTTGAGGTTACAAACACGGAACCTCGGCCGCCTTCCGTCAGCTTGTCTGCTCGTCTGTTGGAATTCCCCTGAGAGTAATATCCAGAGAAAGGAAAGAACTTGGACGTTCCTGTGATTCTTTTTGTTGAAGTTTGAGGCTGTACGCCACCTTTTTGTTGTTCATTAAAGAACCCCTTTTCTATTACAGCGACTCTGTTTACTTCCTTGACCGGAGCGTGACAATATATATATATATATATATATATATATATATATATATATACACTGCTGACAAAAAAATTAAAGGAACACTTTTTCATTGGGCCTGGCATGAATTGAATTAAACCTGTCTGATAATTTTCTGGTCAGTTAATCAGCCGAGGGCCTCGTTAATCAAGTTCAGCTGTATTGGTGGTCATGAAATTAACAACAGGTGCACTTCAGTGGCAACAATCAGAAAACCCTCAAAACAGGACTGGTTTTACATGTGGCTGAAAACTTTTATTTCCATTCAAAGACTTGGCATCCTTTTGTTCCTAAGACACTGCCCTGTCGTTATTTGTATAGATATCCTTCATATTGAGATCTGATGTATCTAATGTGTTACTTTAAAGTGTTTCTTTAATTTTTGTGAGCAGTGTATATACACAGTGGGTACGGAAAGTATTCAGACCCCCTTAAATTTTTCACTCTTTGTTATATTGCAGCCATTTGCTAAAATCATTAAAGTTCTTTTTTTTAAGGTGTAGAACCATCTCAAGGATGATCAGAAGAAATGAAGAGCACTTGAGTTAAACATATGAGTGTCACAGCAAAGGGTCTGAACACTTAGGACCATGTGATCAATATGGGGTGCTGTGTGTATATTAATGAGAAAAAAATGAACTGAAAATATTAAACCATTAAAATATTAAGTATTAAGTAAAGGATCATGTGACACTGAAAGTCCTCTTTGTAAACAACAGCCTATTAAATAAAAAGATCAAGTTTAAGACAGTACTAACAATCTCAAATTCCCACCGCCATTCATAAAAAGTCACCGTTTAGTGCTTTGAATCATTTGAACTCTTTTAACTGTCCAGCAGAGAACTCTCAGGACTATTCTGGCCATTTATAAAACAATGTTTTGGCAGCTTATTTAGCTTAATACCATTTGCACAATATTGATTTTCATTGCAATGAACAACAACAAAAAAAACTTTGATTATGCAAAAGAGTGATTTACTATCATCTACCCCTTAGGCGCCACAGATTTTTTTTTGGAAATGCAGGATCTTGACACCAAGACTTTTGAAGCCTTGAAAGGGCTTAAAGATAGAGATCTAAAGTAAATTAGGAGAAACGTTGGGCAGGACCGAAAGTTGATCAGAAAACAAATTTGAATAGGAACATGACGTCGCTTTTGGTCTGCCATCTAGAGGTAGGGAATACAAATGAGACAATAAACCATATTAGGAACTGCAGTCGCAATTTTTTTTATTTGACGCTTCGAGTTAATGATATGAATGGCTACAGTTTTATTAGGTTGCTGTCACATTACAAATTATGCCTTAATTCAGTATACTGAAAAAAAAAATCGCTTTAACTCAAATATCTTGGTTTTTATAGTCCTTGGAAGAAGAAAAAATAAACATGAGATGTTCCAAAAATAACTAGTCATTTTAACAATGAAGAACACAATCAAACAGTCTCTCTTAAAGTGTTACAGCCCCTTCTTCAGCTTCCTCAACAAAAACAGGTGGAAAAAGCTTTTGCTTTCCTTCTTTAAAAATGAAGAATACTGCAAGTGACATACATTATAAAAACATCTGAACAATATATGACATTCGTAAGTACAAAAGTACAATGATATCATTCACATCACAAAGCAAAATGATACACAAGAATACATTGCCCTTTGGGGAGGAACTCCATCTTTGAGTTTTTTTTGTAGACTGCGTAGAGCAGGTGATTGATACCCTTCCTGCATACAGTGCAGTGATAAGGTTTCTCTCCACTGTGAATCCTTTAAATGTCTTTTCAGACGTGATGAACGACTGATTCTCTCGCTTCACTCTAAACACTTTTTAAAGGTTTCACTCCAGTGTTTTCATGTCTTCGAAGGTCTCCTGAAAAACCGAATCTCTTATCGCAATGTGAACATGAATAAGGTTTCTCTCCAGTGTGGATCCTCACATGCATTTTCAGATGTGCTGACTGACTGAATCTCTTGTCACAGTGTGAACATTTGTAAGGTTTCACTCCAGTGTGAATGCTCTCATGTGTTTTCAGGTCTCTTGACTCTTTGTATCTCTTGTCACAGTGTTAACACTTGTAATTTTTTTCTCCAGTGTGGACCAACTCATGTGATTTCAGATGTGCTGACTGGCTGAATTGTTTGTCACAGTGTGAACATTTGTAAGGTTTTTCTCCAGTGTGGATCCTTTCATGTCTTTGAAGTTCTCCTGAAAAACCGAAACTCTTATTGCAATGTGAACATGAATAAGGTTTCTCTCCAGTGTGGATCCTCACATGCATTTTCAGATTTGCTGACTGACTGAATCTTTTGTCACAGTGTGAGCACTTGTAAGGTTTCACTCCAGTGTGGATCCTCTCGTGTCTTTTTAGGTCTCCTGAATCACTGAATCTCTTACTGCAGTGTGAACACGAAAAAGGTTTCTCTTCAGTGTGGATCCTCACATGCATTTTCAGATGTGCTGACTGACTGAATCTTTTGTCACAGTGTGAGCACTTGTAAGGTTTCACTCCAGTGTGGATCCTCTCGTGTCTTTTTAGGTCTCCTGAATCACTGAATCTCTTATTGCAGTGTGAACACGAAAAAGGTTTCTCTCCAGTGTGGATCCGCTCATGTATTTTCAGATGTTCTGACCAACTGAATCTCTTGTCACAGTGTAAACATTTGTAAGGTTTCACTCCAGTGTGAATGCTCTCATGTGTTTTCAGGTCTCTTGACTTTTTGTACCTCTTGTCACAGTGTGAACACTTGTAATTTTTTTCTCCAGTGTGGACCAACTCATGTGATTTTAGATGTGCTGACCGAGTGAATCTCTTGTCACAGTGTGAACACTTGTAAGGTTTAACTCCAGTGTGGGTTTTCTCATGGCTTTTAAGAACCCCCAATACACTGAATTGTTTATTGCACTGTGCACATTTATAAGGTTTTTCTCCAGTGTGGATCATCTCATGTGCTTTCAGATGTGCTGACCGACTGAATCTCTTGTCACAGTGTGAACACTTGTAGGGTCTTTCTCCATTGTGGATCATCTCATGTGTTTTCAGATGTGCTGACCGACTGAATCTCTTGTCACAGTGTGAACACTTGTAGGGTCTTTCTCCAGTGTGGATCATCTCATGTGTTTTCAGATGTGCTGACCGACTGAATCTCTTATTACAGTGTGAACACTTAAAGGGTTTTTCTCCATTCTGAATACTCTCATGCAGTTTTGTACACCTCGCTGAAGTAAAAGTCTTTTCACACTCAAAGCACAGGTACTCTCCCACAGAAGTGTTTTTCTGACCTTCTTTCCAATTTTGTAGACGCACAAAGCTGATACCACACAAATTGCATGAATGTTGCTTCTCTTTTGAATGAACTTCTAAGTGTTTCTTCAGAATCGAAGCCCATAAAAACATTTTACCACACTGATCACAAGGGTGCTGCTGCTCTCTAGTGTGGATGTTCATGTGATCATTAAGGCTTGCTGATTGAGTGAAACTCTTCCCACACTGAACTTTCATGTGACGCTCAAGACTTATTTTTTGCGTGTGAAACTCTTTTCACACTGAGTGCAGGTGAAACATTTTGTGTCTCTTCTTTTCTTTAAATCTTTCAGTTTGGTTTGAGAGCAACTCAGACATTTTTCTTCTATTTTGACATGATTTTTCTCCTCAGCTTCATTTGATTCTTCATTCTTATCTTTTCTTCAATCAACTCTGAAATAAAAGTAAAAATTGTGAAACGTCAACATAAAATAACATCATGGCTCCAGACTAACATTTGAGAACACCAACACCAAGTTATACAGATGGTGGCGGGTCAATGACGTGACGCCCCCTTTTTCTGTCCGGTTAATTTTATTTTGCAGAAAAAATAAAAATACATAAAAATTTCTCATCTACTTGTTATACCTTCTTCACCTACTAAACCACTCTAACTTATCCAAATTTTTAAGTTTTTCATAATTTTTCTGCTATCCAAGTGCCAAAACATCATATGGGGCGACCGTCCAGCCTTGACTTTTGTTAGGACAACTGGTTTAAAAACACTTTAAATCAACTTAAATATATCCCTTTTCCTAGTTGGCATAATTTCAAACATGTTTTACATCCATTGACAAAACTATAAAGCATTTGCACATATATTTCTATCATGATATACAAACAAATGTTGTCCGAATTATGTTGATTCTATCCATATCATCCGGGGCGACCATCAAAAAACCACAATTTTGGGACCTTTATTTTGAAAAACATCTCAAGGATGGGATATTGCATCAGCCAGACACAAGTGAAGACCCCTGAAACAACTGTAAGGTAACTCAGTCTTTCTCATATAGTAAGAAAAAGCAGTTTTTTAACTGCTGTAATGTCGTAGTCACTTTTGGTCATCATGTGGGGCGACCACCCCAAAACTGTGAATTATAAGTTTTTTCTCAAAAATCTATATTTTGATGATAAATTTGATAGTGGCATATCACTAGAAGAAGCTAGTTTGGTTTCTGAGGCTAACTGTTAGCCTCTTATACTTGAATGAACTTGAAAACATCATATGGGGCGACCAAAGTATCATGTGGGGCGACCACTGCTGAGTGTTTTAAATTATAGATATATGTCCTGTATTTGTAGTTTTCATATTCTATACATCAATTATATACATAGAGTTAATTGTTTAAGCATAATTATTTGTATATTTTATCTTTTTTTTCTAAATTCAGCCATTTTCCATTCCTTTTATAGGGATAAGCATTTATTTTGTTGTAGTACAATCCTACAGGAAAAATGTAAAAAAACTATACAGAATGACATTCCATTTATGTGACTATATTAGTCATTTTAAACAAGTTTTAACCTATTTTACCTATTTCCTAGATGGCACGATTAACAAGCAAAGAGAAGACTGCTCGTTATAGACAGAAAGTCAACTCCGACCCTGCAGCAAGAGCAGAGTATCTTGCAAGGAAAAGAGAGAGAGGTAAAGAAAAAAGAGCTAGATTCACTAGAGCTACAGAAAGTAGGAGACCAGGGTAGATCAAATAAACAGTTTAGACTGTATGCTACAATGAGCTATTAAACATTGGTCACCGAAACAGCTGTTCTCTAAAGAGAGTAGGTTCAGGATAAGGAGGAAAGGACACAGGTGTAGAATGTGTATCTTGTTGTTGATGAACAACTCTGTACACTATTGTTTCAGCTACCAAAGAAGAAAGCATGAGGGAAAGATTCCATATGTGAAGTCAGATGAGTTATCAGAGAGGGAGAGGAATAATCTGAGAAACAAGTGGAAGGCTGCATCCAGAGGATACAGGGAGAGAAGAAAGAGGGAGAAGGCAATGTTGGACCTGACACCTCAATCCATAGAGAACACTCTGCCAGATCCAGCAGGTGTAGAATTAGTGGAGGGCAGCAAGAGAGTCCAAGGGGGGGTGTGGTGGTGGATGCTCCACCTCAAAATGAGGATTTCCATCCACAAATGTCCTCCACACCAGAGAGAGAAGATAGAGAAAAGAAAGCTGAGAAACGTTGTAAACGACTGCAGGCTGAGAAGCATGCATTAAGAAAACTGAACATACATCTAAGGAAACAACTTGCAAAGATGAGAAAAGAAAAGGAAAGGGCCAGAAAAGGTGAGACGAGGGCAAAAGAACTGTTAAGCCATAGTGAGAGCTCAAGCCAAAAAGGGGGAAGAAACTGGCAAAAGAGAGAAAGCTGGCTGTTGTTAGTTTTCTGACTAGAGATGAGAATAGTCGACTTTTACCAGGAAAAAGATACCATCACAAAAAACAAAATAAAAGAACAGCGAAGAATTCTCACAAAGCCACTAACAGAGCTCCATGCGCTGTACAATAGTGAAATGAAGAAGAGCCTCCACCTATCTTACAGGCAGTTTGCTAGAAGACGCCCCTTCTATGTCACTGAGCCAAAAGCCAAGGATCGGACACATGTGCATGCATGGACCACGAAAATGTCCACCTGCTGGCCAACAAGCTCTACAGCAGAGGGCTGTTGAAAACAAAAAGCATTTCTGAGCTGCTGGCTATGATAGTGTGTGATCCAAAAATAAGGACTGTATGGACCGTGTTTGTGCCAAGTGTTGCTTTGAGGAGGTAGAATTCCCTGAGACAGAGAGCAGCTCAGAAGTCACCTGGGAGCAGTGGAAGAGGGTAACTTCCACAAATGGAGAGAGAATGTTTGAAACATGGTGAAACAGATCAATAGTGGAACCATCAAGGACTTGATGGAGCTTTTCTCTCAGAAGTTAGAGTCCTTGGCGATACATCAGTTTAACTGGCTGCACCAGGCAGAGCAGTTCCGCTACCTTAAACAAAACATCACAGGGTGTGAAGCTGTTCTGCATGTTGACTTCTCAGAGAATTATGCATGTAAGCTGAACACAGAGGTTCAGGCATTTCACTTTGGAGGTAGCAGACAGCAAGCGACTATCCACACAGCAGTCCTGTACACTGTGCATGGAACAAAGTCCTATGCAACACTCTCTGACAGCCTGCGCCATGACGAAGCGGGCGGTGTGGGCACATCTAGAGCCCATCTTAGGAGAGCTTCGTGAAACCTTTCCACAGATCACAACCCTCCACATTCAGAGTGATGGGCAAGTTACACAGTACCGAATAAAAACAACTTCTACCTCCTCAGTACTGTCCCTTTCCTTTCTGGGTTCACTAAGGTGACCTGGAATTATTCAGAAAAGTCTCATGGGAAAGGGGCCCCAGATGGGATTGGTGGGGCAATAAAAAGAGAAGCAGATCGCTTTGTCCAACGAGGTGGTGAACTTCAGACACCACAGCAACTCTATGAGATGCTGAACACAAGATTAGGCTCAAGCATCACACACTATTGGGTAAACAGAGAAAGCATTGAAAAGTGTGATGAGCTAATTCCTGACAATTTGGAGGCTGTGAAGGGCACCTTTAAAATACACCAGGTTTGGTCTTCCAGCCTTCGCAGATCACTCACAGGACTGTTTCATGCTTCTGTAGGAAAACAGAGAAGAGTCCATGCCCTTGTTACAAGCCCGTAACAGTAGACCTGAGAGTGAGACGCACTGTGTGCAACACTGAGAATCCCCCAAGCTCTCCTCCTCAACCACCTAGGGAACAAGAAAACCTAGATCTTTGTGGCAAGTTTGTTGTTGTCATTTATGATGAAAAGCCTTATGTTGGTCAAGTGCTTGCGTGTTGAGGGAGAAGAAGTGCAGGTCAATTGTATGCTACAATCTGGTGACAAAAACCTGTTCGTGTGGCCACAAACTGTAGATTCAATTTTCTACGACAGAAAAGATGTGCATGCTGTGATCTCTGAGCCTGAGCCAGCAACATCACGCTTCTCAAAGCTGACTCTCCAAGATTGGGTGAAGTTCAGTAATACCTCAGCTTAGAGAAATGCAAGTTGTGTTCATCACTGCCTTATGTGGCTAAATGGGTCCAGAAAAAGAAATTATTTGTGATATTTGAATGTTGAAAGGTTAATTGAGACGCAAGTAGTGTTAGTCCCTGTCCAATGAATCAAAAGGTTCCAAAAAGAGATTCTTTACTCAGCTTCTTAAGTTCTTGAGTTCTTGAAGCATTTAATGTGTGTTGCAATAAAATTGTTTAAATGTTAATGTCCTTCTGATTTGTTATATTTAAATGTTGAAATGTTATTTCAATAAAAGAGTTAAATTTTATTTCGTCTTGAACTCTTTTGTGTACATTTTAACTGAAATTTTTATACCTGTGGTTTTCTTATCATTTAAGGCACCCCATGTCATGTGGGGTAACCAACAAATGGCAATAATTACACTAAATTCATAACCAAATATCCATCAGTTTAGCCTCAAATATTAATCAGTGTTATGCTATTGCTGAATGTGTAATATCTGTATAAATGCTAATTCAGTTTTTTTGCTTTTGAAGTAAAAATCAGTATTGTAACTGGATTACGAGGGAGACTCTGATATTATAGAATAAACTTGTAAAATAATGGTATTCATAAAATGAAAGGGCACTAAAGTTTGTCTTTTCTTCATCAGTTTATCTACTTACTGATATGTGTTCAACTAGTCCTAATGATACATGAAAATGTGAATTTTGAGATATATTACGGTCGCCCCAGATGACTTTTTTAAGGCTATGTATTATTAACGCAAGTGTAAAAACACTAAAATGTCAAATTTTTACTTTTCTTTATAAAGGCATGTGTACACTACATTCCAAACGTTTGTAAAATGGCCAAACATATCCATATTTTTGGTATTTTAAAATTGGCCTATTCAAAAGTCTTATCCGTCAACGACCCTGGCACAAGAATAGATTTGGTAGTGCAATATCAAAAATAAAGATAATTTAATAATAAAATTACTACTGTAATGCCTTGAGCTTGAGTTGGGAAGCATGCAAAATTTACTTTTATTAACATCAGTAACGTGCAATATGTAATTTACATATAGGAAATTAATATATTAGTCTTACTAAATGTATCATTATTCTTCTATATTATAATGAACTGACATCTCATGTTTTGTAAGTTATTTTAGATTTTAGAATATTAAAAGTAAAAAATGAATGACTAATAAGCATTAGGGCTGGGACCAATAAATTGATGGACTGTGAACTGTGACCATGCTCTGAATAGTTTGTGTAATCAGTCCAAAGGTAGTGTAAGTACTGAAGTACTGTAACACGCTTACGGGCACAGGAATGCCTTGGTCATGCCAGGAGCAAACTCCAAGAATGAAGGGGTCACTGGGAGACCTTGTAGGTCACTTACTCTCCTCAGAGAACACAGTGCTAGCAACAGTGTGGTCTTTATCGTCAGCAGATGATCAGAGATCTCCTTTATGGGCTCAAATGGCAGCCCACAGAGAGCCTGCAAGACCACAGTCCGAGCCCATGTTGGAACCCAGGATTGTACTGGAGGCCTCAACCTCAGCGCACCATAGAGGAAACGTGTCACCCAGGGGTCTCTACCAACTGAATGTCCACCGAGAGAGGCGTGGTAGGCCGAGATCATGCCACGTAAACCTTCAGGATAGAGTGAGTGATTCCTGTAGAGAACCTGACCTGCAAGAACTCCAGCACTGTACCAACTGGGCAGTTAACTGATTTAAGCTAGCTACACCATGAAGTTTCCACTTCAGTGCGTACAGTTTACTCATAGATGGAGCTCTGCATCAGAATATATTCTAAACAACCTCAGTTGAGAGACCACAAGCTATGAGTTATGCCACCTCAGGAGCCACATCCACTGTTTCCACAGCTCCGGCTACCTGTGAGAGGAGGTCATGATGTAGGAACCAGGGTTTCCTCCCCATATCTAAGGTACATACAGTGTGGCATGACACTTTAATAATGCGAAGTGGATTAAGAGAAATGGACTAATGGAAATACCCTGTTCCTGAGCCACCACTGTAGCCACTGCCTCATATACAACAGGCCAAGAGGTTATATGCAACTGCCATAAGACCTCGCAGTTTCTGAAACTGCTTGCCAGTGAGTGATTGGCTTTTTTTTCTTCTCGTGACTATAGTGAGGAACGACTCAATCCGAGCAGGGGTCATAAGAGCCTGCATCATGGCACAACACACCAAGATAAGTGGTTCTCTGAGCTGGTGAAAGCACACTCTTCTTGGCGTTCAGTCTCAATCCCAAACGTTTCACGTGAGCGTTGAAATCTCGATGAACATCAGCAAGTCATACATATAATTAAGTATGCGGATGCCCTGGAGTTGTAGAGTAGCCACAAACTTCCTATGAGAAGGATGGATGATAATGTGGAAGTACACGTTTTTTAGATCTATCGTGACAAACCAGTCCTCGGACTTGAATTGAGACACAACCTGTTTGACAGTAACAATCCTGAACTTAAGCTTATCTACAGTGTACAGGACCAAACGAGTTGCTATTAACAGCATCAACGACATCCTAATGCGATCCTTCTGATCTCAACCACCACTGCGCCACAACAGCAGCGGGAGACAACAGCAAGCTCGCACAATAGGCAGCACCTCTGAGTGTGTCAGCAGGGGCAGAGCATTCACAGCGAAGAAAAGCCCTGATCACGCTTCTCTCACAAGAGCTGAAAGCATGAGCTCCGATCCCCACACTGCTCATAATGACAACCTGTTTCCCATTGCGATTCCCAGAGCACAGCCGCCACATCCACCTCGGTGAAGGCGGGACTGGCACAATGAGGAACACGGGTAAGGGCTCTTTCCACAAAGAGAGCCCTGTGAGAACAAAGCGTATGCAGAAACGGATGCTTGCCATGCGAGTAACCAGCTCACTCGAGAGCTGACTGTGAGTGTAAAGTAGTTCGTGACTACCAAACAAAGACCAAAATGTTACCTGCTTTCGCCCCTGTCTTCACTTGTAAAAGGTAAAGGAAGACAACTTAAGAAAAAGACCAACACACATAGAGCGCATCGCGGAATAACAAAAAGCTGAAGCTGTCTACACTCCATGTGCTTATATGCTTGCTGGCCAGTGACGTCATCCACCCATGGACTGATTGCACATACTATTCCTAGCATGGTCACGCTAGAGTCATTCCCCATAGCGCCATCGACGAGGCTCGAGTTCCTAAAGAGAAACAGCCCTACTCTGCTTGTTTTCAAATCCCTTTATACATTATTTAGTGGAGAAATATGAATTGAACCTCATCTTTAGAATCTTGCAGCCCTATCCTACACCCGCTTCAACTCATCAGTTTATTATTTCAATTTCATAAAAATTTCTTAAACATACTTAAAACTATACTAGCAAAGCACAATTTGACTTAAAATTAATAAGTGAAAAATTGTATTTAAATAAATGTAGCAATAAGAGTTGGAGCATCGGAGCACCCCTAATTTCTGTCCGCATGAGGCGACCTGCTACATGACAAATTAAACCACTTTACTCAACAGAATCATTAATTTCTGTAGAGCTAGACATTTTAATAAGCATTAGACAATGAAGTTGAGCTCTGAGAATTAAACCAACCTGTTTGTTCCTCAATTTCTTCATGTTTCAGACTGAATACTTCTTCAATCCGTATGTTTCCAATCTCCTCTTTCCTAAACACCATCTTTGTTTGTTCCTCAGTATCTTCACGTTTCAGACTGAATACTTCTTCAATTCGTATGTTTCCACTCTCCTCTTTCATAACCACCATCTTTGTTTGTTCCTCAGTATCTTCACGTTTCAGACTGAATACTTCTTCAATTCGTATGTTTCCACTCTCCTCTTTCATAACCACCATCTTTGTTTGTTCCTCAGTATCTTCACGTTTCAGACTGAATACTTCTTCAATCCGTATGTTTCCAATCTCCTCTTTAAATAATGCATTCTTTATTTGTTCCCCGGTATCTTCGTGTTTGACTCTGAACGTTTCTTCAATCTTCACGCCTTCACTCCCCTCTTTAATAAACACCATCTTTAAAATGGTGTGTCACGTGGATCACAGTAGGATTCACCAGGAGTTTTCTGTGTGTCTGGACACATTCTCCTGTTTAAGATTAGAATAATTAACAAAGAAAATTAAATACAAATTAAATCTAAAACTAAATTCCCAGTTCATTAGTCAGTGCACTGGTTATGCACTCAAAAAAACAGGGCTAAAAAGATGCGTACACCACTACTGTGCAAAGGTGGAATTTATATAAACAACATTGACTTAAAAATTTGCACAAAACTCTGACCCCTGCCTACAAACTATTTTTGCTTGAACGATATGAATATGAATAAAGTTAAAACAAGGATTTTAAGCTCTGTTTTTATGCCGATTACATTAAATTAACCAATTTCTGTAACTGAACACTGTTAGACTAACCTAATAATAAAAGCACTGTGTATGTTTTGAAACAATTGGCGTTTTTGTTCTCCTGCATTCTCGTTATTGTTTTGAGCTTCAGATTCGAGCGATTCGAAACAGCGAATCACTTCGCGATGCAGTTGATTCAGTTGACTCGGAGTCAAAACAATCCTCCGTCACTACTCGCCAGTGAATTAATTCGTGTTCACGATAAACTGATTGAGAAATTTAGAGCGAAATGAGACGCACGTTTTCTGTTATTCATGTACGGGATGGCTTTTACAGAAATAGAAAAGACCATTCACTAATATGTCTACTATATAAAGCACCAAAGTGTTATAGCAGGTCACACTTATTCTCGCAAATATATATATACGAATCTCTAAATCGGTTGTATTGATATATAAACACTTCAATGTTTGAAAGCACTTACTTTTTCTTCAGCCGAATCAAACGCTGGAGCGCGGCGCAGCCTTATGACGTCACAACGCCAGAACAAAATAAAAGTTTTTTTCGGTAAAGCTACATTAGACAACGAATGTAAATAATAAAGTACATTACGAATTAAAGGGAACTTTATATCTATATTATATGAACATTTTACCAAATGAAATTGTTGTAAATATATATATATATATATATATATATATATATATATATATATATATATATTTTTTTTTTTACTTCTGTATTAAATTATAGGATTGGAAATAATTTGTTGAACATTTCAAAATTATAAAGAAGTTGCAGATCAAAATTTAATTTGTTGTTGTAAGGAGATTATTCATTCAATTTAGTAATTTAAACTAATGTAGACACATATTATTTTGATATTTTATTTGAGCCAATTGCTATTGTGTTAGTTTATAAAGTTTAGTGACTAAACAAATATCAGATTACTGAATTGTCAAAATAATGGACATCTCTGTGAGAATGGCGAAAACCACGGGCAATTTAACACCCACGAAGATGTAGATATGAGGTCCAGGTCATGCGAATGTCATTTTTAAGGTCTTTTTAAGACAAACGTCCCAAACGAACATCTGATCTTAAGAAGACGCTACACTATAAAATCTTAAATGATTCCCTTTTCAGCAAGTTTGCTACAATAAAGCGATTCACCTTTTGTTGCACAAAAAGTTATGTGAAGCCTTAAAATGTTGATTTTCAGTATTCAGTAATACGTCAAGACATTTTACATTGCTAATGAAATCATGAAATTGCCTGAATAGGTTGTTTTAACAATTTAAATTATAATAAAGTCATACATTTCTTCAGCCAAATTACAGGCACTGAGAATCTTTTAACAATACTCATTTTATAATACCTTATTACAATAAACATGTTTATAATTGGCATGTAAGATGTAGAGTTTGCTTTATCAGAAATTGAGTTAAGTCACTTTGCAAGAACTTCTAGAGAATTGAAATAAGAGGCAAAAGTGGACGAAAAGTTCTTTCATTCTTCTCACTCCAGATTGAAGGTGACATTGAAGGAGTTAACTTGTTAAGACTCGTCATAACTGTGATGTGCTCTGATGAGAATAGGTTCATGTCAAGCACTAAGTCACTTCAAGGATCAGATGTTATTTGTTAGATTACACCCAGCGGCGTTATCCTCAACCAGACTGAGGAAGCACATGGCCACTATGTCCAAGGTTCTCAACTTAAAGGACAATGAAATGGACAACTTGACAACTTCCTAGGACACGATGTTAGGGTCCTTCAGCAGCATTATCATCTACCTAAGCGCACATTACAGCCTGGCTGAAGATAAGTAAAATTGTTATGGCCGTGGAACAAGGACAGCTATCTGAATTCAAAGCAAGGAATCTCGATGAGATCTAGACTGATCCACAACGTAAAACAAGCCTGAGTAAATAACTAATTAAACCCATGTACAAAGTTTCCCTCCAACCCTAATCATGCACACCTGGACCAGCTAATCCTTGGAAGTTCGTTCTTACAAGTCGTTATGGCGACATCAAGTCACTTTGGTTGATTTAACTTTTCTACATAAAATACAACTCCATATCTACAAAATACTGAATGAAGAATGTTCATTATGGTGTTGTTTCCTTTTTTTATGAAGGTGGTGTAGCTCGTATCTTAAAGAAGTTCTCCACTCGTAACAACGTTTTTGTGATGCAGTTCATATGCTCTCAATTCGCAAATACGATGCATCCAACATGACTTGAATGCACCATAAGGCTACAGGCAGGACTGAACTTGCCTACCCCTGCAATAAAGTATACTTTTTTTTTTCATCTGCTCATGAACACGTACACTCGGAGCCAAGAACAGTCAGAGCAGTATACTTAACGTTTTGGAGGACATACTAAGTGCCAGAATATCATTTGCTGAATTAAATATAGGGTTTATTTATTTCTGCAATCCTCCATTTAAAGAATTTTGGTATATTTTGTTGTTTTTATTACGTATATGTTCACATGTATATCCATGAATTATATTCAAGAAAATACGATTGTATATTTATTCAGAGGGTGTGTAATCATTCATGCTGTGCAGTGTACAGTATATAATTTTAGTTATAGTGTTATAAACGTACATGAAATGTTATGGGAGTCAAAAAGATGGATCTTACCTGATGCCGATGTTAAATGGCTGTATTTTTGTCGGATGCTGTGCGTGGAAAAGAGCACACTGTGTGATAGAGCACAAACAGCATTAGAGAAGAAGCCTGCAATGACGGACAAACACATTCTGATGGGATTTACTTGATCCCGCCCTGACAGGTGTGTCTTGTTTGCTGAGCAAGCTGAGTTTGCATTCCCATTTATACGTTATCTTGTGAAGACGTGCAAATAATGAAAAAATGTTTTTCTGTTTATATATATATATATATATATATATATATATATATATATATATATGTCACGTCATCACTTCCACCTTCCACCGAACTCACCACATGGACACGATCCCAATCACCCGAGTACTAATCAGCAACACCTGCAACCACTCAACAACCACCCTTCATAAACCACACTCACCACTTCCACAACGGCGATCCTTGAGGTTACAAACACGGAACCTCGGCCATCTTCCCGTCAGCTTGTCTGCTCGTCTCGTTGGAATTCCCCTGGAGAGTAATATCCAGAGAAAGGAAAGAACTTGGACGTTCCTGTGATCCTTTTTGTTGAAGTTTGAGGCTGTACGCCACCTTTTTGTTGTTCATTAAAGAACCCCTTTTCTATTACAGCGACTCTGTTTACTTCCTTGACCGGAGCGTGACAGAAGGATCGCCCCTAGAGAAAGAGGAGAAGGGAAGAGGAGATGGAAGCCCCGGAGGTCTCCCTCTGGAATCCCTTCACGCCATCATTCAGGCGCTGCATGATTCCATCGCGCGCAACTCGACCGACTAGCCCGATAGCACGCCCAGCCACATTCACCGGGAATCCGCCATGCGCCGGCTTCTTGTTACAATGTTCCTTATACCTGGAGATGCACCGCACACCTTTCGCCACGAAAAGGCAAAGTCGCCTTTATCATTTCCTCCTGACTGGTCGAGCATTGCAATGGGCGGAGGCTCTTGGACGGCGAACAGTCCCCGAGTGAGCTCTCGAAACTTCGTTGGACACTTCCGAGAGGTATTCGCCAACCGACCACGAGCATCACCGCTCATGACGAACTCCTCCAACTCCGCAGGCAGACACGCCGATCAACGAATCACGCCCTCTCGCTCGCACACTGGCCATCCGCAGCGGGTGGAACGACACCGCCCTCCTCTCGGTGTTTCGCCAAGGACTCCACCCCGCTATTCGCCAGCAGATGGCGATATACGAGGATAATGTCGGGCTGGAAGTATTTCTCCGCAAGGCAACTAACGTGGCTCAACATCTCTCCGCCTGTCTCCCACCCGAATCACCTACTGCCTCTGCTGCAATGCCACCGCCCGAACCCATGATCACGGACAATTATCGTCTTACCAGTCAGGAACGGTCCCGCCGACTCAGAGAGGGACTGTGTCTCTACTGTGGTGCTACGGCTCACTCCCTCCGCACCTGTCCCATTCGGCCACCACTACCGACGGTGAGTACTACCACCCTTTTACCCTCTGTCTCTCCCATACCACATATACATGCTAAACTACAATATGAGAACCAATTCTTCCCAGTGAATGTCCTGGTGGATTCGGGAGCTGCTGGAAATTTCATCTCTTCCCACAGTCTGGCCAGTCTCCACATCCCTCGTCTCCGAAACCAGACAGTGTATAAGATCACTACCATACAGGGGAAACCACTCACCAACGGTATGGTGCGCCACAAAACTCCACTACTAACCCTCCAGATTGGCAGCCTCCACTGGAACCCATCACGCTTCTGGTCTTGGAGGAGGCAACGGTCGATGTGGTTCTGGGACGACCCTGGCTCGAACTTCATCAGCCTATCATCCGCTGGCGGACAGGTGAAGTCGCTCAATGGAGCCCAAGATGTCACCGAGCATGCCTAGCCTCCGTCATCAAGGCCCCATCTCGACCCTTGCCGTACAGTCCACCACCATCGAAAGCCCGAACCACCAACCCGCTCACTCCCATCCCAGCCGAATATCACCCTTATGCCGATGATGTGTTCAGCAAAACCGCCGCCACTCATCTTCCTCCTCACCGCCCATGGGATTGTGCCATCGACCTGCTACCTGGAGCCCAACTGCCCAAGGGCAGAGTCTATCCTCTCGGTCCCAGAGAGAGAGGCCATGGAGGAGTACATTAAGGAGGCACTGCACCAGGGGTTCATCCGTCCTTCCAAATCACCTGCAGCCTCCAGCTTCTTTTTGTGGCCAAGAAGGACGGAGGTTTGAGGCCCTGTATTGACTACCGTAAGCTCAATGAACACACAATAAAGTTTGCCTATCTGTTACCCCCTAGTACCTGCTGCCCCTAGAGGAGCTCCGCGAGGCACAAATCTTCACCAAACTAGACTTGAGGAGCGCTTACAATCTGATTCGCATACGAAGGGGATGAATGGAAAACCGCCTTCACACACACCAGCTGGGCACTATGAGTACCGGGTAATGCCGTATGGACTCTCCAACTCTCCTTCCATCTTCCAAAACTTCATGAATGAGATTTTCCGGGACATGCTCAACCGGTTTGTCATTATATATATCGACGACATTCTCATATACTCGCTCAGCCTATCCGATCATCAACATCATGTCCAACAGGTCCTACAACGCCTTCGCCATCACCACCTCTACCTAAAGGCTGAGAAATGCGAGTTCCACAAAACTACAATTCACTTCCTGGGCTACATCATCTCACCCTCAGGGGTTCGCATGGACCCAAAGAAGGTGGATTCAGTACACCACTGGCCCACACCAACCTCCGTGAAACAACTCCAAAAATTCCTGGATTTGCCAACTTCTACCGTCGCTTTCATCCACCAATACAGCCAAATTTCTGCCCCACTCACTTCTCTACTCCGTCACCAGCCCAGAGTCCTCCCGGTGGAACCCGCAGGCTGAGACCGCTTTCTTGTCTGAAGTCTGCATTCTGCTCCGCTCCGACCTATCCCATCCAGACCCGAACCAGCCGTTCGTGGTGGAGGTAGATGCGGCGACTTTGGGGGTCGGCGCCATCCTATCCTGGGCAACGGATGGGTGAACCTCCTGTATTCCATCCTTGCGCCTACTTCTCCAGAAAACTGTCTCGGCGGAGCAGAACTATGATGTAGGAGATTGAGAACTGCTTGCTATCAAACTCGCCCTGGAAGAATGGCGTCATTGGCTGGAGGGAGCAAAACATCCGCTTTCTGGTCATAACCGACCACAAGAATCTACAATATCTGAAGAACGCCAAACGCCTCAACCCGCGATGCGAGATGGGCCTTATTCTTCACCCGCTTGATTTCCGGATATCCTACCGACCCGGTCATAAGAACATCAAGGCTGATGCCTATCTCGCATTCACCAGCCAAACCCCATTCCAGAAGATGCCGAACCCATCCTACCAGCCTCCGCATTCTTAGCTCCCATCCAGTGGGCCCTAGACGACCAGATCCGAGAAGCCGCTGCCACCGAACCTGCTCCGCCGGGAGGTCCAGAAGGGAAACTATACGTCCCATCTGCGTACGCCTAAACCTTCTGGACTCAGTACACACTCTCCGGGATCTGGGCATCCAGGTAGCTACCGAACCCTCTCGCTCCTCCGTAATTGCTACTGGTGGCCCAACATGGCCGGGATGTCGACTGCTACATCAAGGGTTGTGCAGTCTGTGCTATCTCCTCCACTCCTCGACCTCTACCTGAAGGGAAGCTAGTGCCACTTCCAATCCCACGCCGGCCGTGGTCCCATCTGGGCATAGATTTTGCCACCGATCTACCACCCTCCAAAGGGTATACCGCCATCCTGGTGGTGGTAGACCGGTTCTCAAAATCCTGCAAACTAATTCCCACGAGGAATACCTTCAGCTCACGTCCATCTCCAGCAGGCAGTTCGGAGGCATCAGCACCAGGCCGACACCCGCAGATCAAATACCCCAGCATATCGACCGGGGATCGGGTCTGGTTATCCACCAGGACATACGCCTCCGACTGCCCTGCAAGAAGCTGAGTCCCCGGTATATAGGTCCATTCACCATCGATCGACAAATAAACAAAGTCACGTACCAACCTCCTCCTGCCAAATATCGTATATCCTCTTCTTTCATGTTTCCTTACTCAAACCCTATACTGACCTCTCTCCTTCCTCCCTCCACAGAGCACCCGAACCCCTCCTCCCGAGGTCGAGAACTCCAATCCATCTATCGGGTCAAGAAAATTCTTGACTCCCGACGCCGGGCGGCCGGCTCCAGTACCTGATAGACTGGGAGGACTATGGCCCTGAGGAGAGAGCCTGGATCTACAGAGACGACATCCTAGACCCTTCTCTCCTGGATGAATTTCATCGGGCCCATCCAGACCGCCCTGCTCCCAGGAGGCGTGGTCGCCCTCGCCCGCCGAACCCAAGCGCCAGGAGACGCCGTCGAGGGGGTAATGTCACGCCATCACTTCCACCTTCCACCGAACTCACCACATGGACACGATCCCAATCACCCGAGTACTAATCAGCAACACCTGCAACCACTCAACAACCACCCTTCATAAAACCACACTCACCACTTCCACAACGGCGATCCTTGAGGTTACAAACACGGAACCTCGGCCGCCTTCCCGTCAGCTTGTCTGCTCGTCTCGCTGGAATTCCCCTGAGAGTAATATCCAGAGAAAGGAAAGAACTTGGACGCTTCCTGTGATTCTTTTGTTGAAGTTTGAGGCTGTACGCCACCTTTTTGTTGTTCATTAAAGAACCCTTTTCTATTACAGCGACTCTGTTTACTTCCTTGACCGGAGCGTGACAATATATATATATATATATATATATATATATATATATATATATATATATATATATATATATACACTGCTGACAAAAATTAAAGGAACACTTTTTTCATTGGGCCTGGCATGAATTGAATTAAACCTGTCTGATAATTTTCTGGTCAGTTAATCAGCCGAGGGCCTCGTTAATCAAGTTCAGCTGTATTGGTGGTCATGAAATTAACAACAGGTGCAATTTCAGTGGCAACAATCAGAAAACCCTCAAAACAGGACTGGTTTTACATGTGGCTGAAAACTTTTATTTCCATTCAAAGACTTGGCATCCTTTTGTTCCTAAGACACTGCCCTGTCGTTATTTGTATAGATATCCTTCATATTGAGATCTGATGTATCTAATGTGTTACTTTAAAGTGTTTCTTTAATTTTTGTGAGCAGTGTATATACACAGTGGTACGGGAAAGTATTCAGACCCCTTAAATGTTTCACTCTTTGTTATATTGCAGCCATTTGCTAAAATCATTAAAGTTCTTTTTTTTTAAGGTGTAGAACCATCTCAAGGATGATCAGAAGAAATGAAGAGCACTTGAGTTAAACATATGAGTGTCACAGCAAAGGGTCTGAACACTTAGGACCATGTGATCAATATGGGGTGCTGTGTGTATATTAATGAGAAAAAAATGAACTGAAAATATTAAACCATTAAAATATTAAGTATTAAGTAAAGGATCATGTGACACTGAAAGTCCTCTTTGTAAACAACAGCCTATTAAATAAAAAAAGATCAAGTTTAAGACAGTACTAACAATCTCAAATTCCCACCGCCATTCATAAAAAGTCACCGTTTAGTGCTTTGAATCATTTGAACTCTTTTAACTGTCCAGCAGAGAACTCTCAGGACTATTCTGGCCATTTATAAAACAATGTTTTGGCAGCTTATTTAGCTTAATACCATTTGCACAATATTGATTTTCATTGCAATGAACAACAACAAAAAAAACTTTGATTATGCAAAAGAGTGATTTACTATCATCTACCCCTTAGGCGCCACAGATTTTTTTTTTTTTGGAAATGCAGGATCTTGACACCAAGACTTTTGAAGCCTTGAAAGGGCTTAAAGATAGAGATCTAAAGTAAATTAGAGAAACGTTGGGCAGGACCGAAAGTTGATCAGAAAACAAATTTGAATAGGAACATGACGTCGTTTTGGTCTGCCATCTAGTGGTAGGGAATACAAATGAGACAATAAACCATATTAGGAACTGCAGTCGCAATTTTTTTATTTGACGCTTGAAAGTTAATGATATGAATGGCTACAGTTTTATTAGGTTGCTGTCACATTACAAATTATGCCTTAATTCAGTATACTGAAAAAAAAATATCGCTTTAACTCAAATATCTTGGTTTTTATAGTCCTTGGAAGAAAAAAAAAATAAACATGAGATGTTCCAAAAATAACTAGTCATTTTAACAATGAAGAACACAATCAAACAGTCTCTCTTAAAAGTGTTACAGCCCCTTCTTCAGCTTCCTCAACAAAAACAGGTGGAAAAAGCTTTTGCTTTCTTCTTTAAAAATGAAGAATACTGCAAGTGACATACATTATAAAAACATCTGAACAATATATGACATCTGTAAGTACAAAAGTACAATGATATCATTCACATCACAAAGCAAAATGATACACAAGAATACATTGCCCTTTGGGAGGAACTCCATCTTTGAGTTTTTTTGTGTAGACTGCATGAGAGCAGGTGATTGATACCCTTCCTGCATACAGTGCAGTGATAAGGTTTCTCTCCACTGTGAATCCTTTAAATGTCTTTTCAGACGTGATGAACGACTGATTCTCTCGTTTCACTCTAAACACTTTTTAAAGGTTTCACTCCAGTGTTTTCATGTCTTCGAAGGTCTCCTGAAAAACCGAATCTCTTATCGCAATGTGAACATGAATAAGGTTTCTCTCCAGTGTGGATCCTCACATGCATTTTCAGATGTGCTGACTGACTGAATCTCTTGTCACAGTGTGAACATTTGTAAGGTTTCACTCCAGTGTGAATGCTCTCATGTGTTTTCAGGTCTCTTGACTCTTTGTATCTCTTGTCACAGTGTTAACACTTGTAATTTTTTTCTCCAGTGTGGACCAACTCATGTGATTTCAGATGTGCTGACTGGCTGAATTGTTTGTCACAGTGTGAACATTTGTAAGGTTTTTCTCCAGTGTGGATCCTTTCATGTCTTTGAAGTTCTCCTGAAAAACCGAAACTCTTATTGCAATGTGAACATGAATAAGGTTTCTCTCCAGTGTGGATCCTCACATGCATTTTCAGATTTGCTGACTGACTGAATCTTTTGTCACAGTGTGAGCACTTGTAAGGTTTCACTCCAGTGTGGATCCTCTCGTGTCTTTTTTAGGTCTCCTGAATCACTGAATCTCTTATTGCAGTGTGAACACGAAAAGGTTTCTCTCCAGTGTGGATCCGCTCATGTATTTTCAGATGTTCTGACCAACTGAATCTCTTGTCACAGTGTAAACATTTGTAAGGTTTCACTCCAGTGTGAATGCTCTCATGTGTTTTCAGGTCTCTTGACTTTTTGTACCTCTTGTCACAGTGTGAACACTTGTAATTTTTTTCTCCAGTGTGGACCAACTCATGTGGATTTCAGATGTGCTGACCGAGTGAATCTCTTTGTCACAGTGTGAACACTTGTAAGGTTTAACTCCAGTGTGGGTTTTCTCATGGCTTTTAAGAACCCCCAATACACTGAATTGTTTATTGCACTGTGCACATTTATAAGGTTTTTCTCCAGTGGATCCTCTCATGTCCTTTCAGATGTGCTGACCGACTGAATCTCTTGTCACAGTGTGAACACTTGTAGGGTCTTTCTCCAGTGTGGATCATCTCATGTGTTTTCAGATGTGCTGACCGACTGAATCTCTTATTACAGTGTGAACACTTAAAGGGTTTTTCTCATTCTGAATACTCTCATGCAGTTTTGTACACCTCGCTGAAGTAAAAGTCTTTTCACACTCAAAGCACAGGTACTCTCCACAGAAGTGTTTTTCTGACCTTCTTTCCAATTTTGTAGACGCACAAAGCTGATACCACACAAATTGCATGAATGTTGCTTCTCTTTGAATGAACTTCTAAGTGTTTCTTCAGAATCGAAGCCCATAAAACATTTTACCACACTGATCACAAGGGTGCTGCTGCTCTCAGTGTGGATGTTCATGTGATCATTAAGGCTTGCTGATTGAGTGAAACTCTTCCCACACTGAACTTTCATGTGACGCTCAAGACTTATTTTATGCGTGTGAAACTCTTTTCACACTGAGTGCAGGTGAAACATTTTGTGTCTCTTCTTTTCTTTAAATCTTTTCAGTTTGGTTTGAGAGCAACTCAGACATTTTTCTTCTATTTTGACATGATTTTTCTCCTCAGCTTCATTTGATTCTTCATTCTTATCTTTTCTTCAATCAACTCTGAAATAAAAGTAAAAATTGTGAAACGCCAACATAAAATAACATCATGGCTCCAGACTAACATTTGAGAACACTAACACTAAGTTATACAGATGGTGGCGGGTCAATGACGTGATTTATCCCCTTTTCTGTCCGGTTAATTTTATTTTGCAGAAAAAAATAAAAATACATAAAAATTTCTCATCTACTTGTTATACCTTCTTCACCTACTAAACCACTCTAACTTATCCAAATTTTTAAGTTTTTCATAATTTTTCTGCTATCCGGCGCCAAAACATCATATGGGGCACCGTCCCAGCCTTGACTTTTGTTAGACAACTGGTTTAAAAACACTTTAAATCAACTTAAATATATCCCTTTTCCTAGTTGGCATAATTTCAAACATGTTTTACATCCATTGACAAAACTATAAAGCATTTGCACATATATATTTCTATCATGATATACAAACAAATGTTGTCCGACTATGTTGATTCTATCCATATCATCCGCTACCATCAAAAAACCACAATTTTGGACCTTTATTTTGAAAACATCTCAAGGATGGGATATTGCATCAGCCAGACACAAGTGAAGACCCCCTGGAAACAACTGTAAGGTAACTCAGTCTTTCTCTCATATAGTAAGAAAAAGCAGTTTTTAACTGCTGTAATGTCGTAGTCACTTTTTGGTCATCATGTGGGGCGACCACCCCAAAACTGTGAATTCTAAGTTTTTCTCAAAAATCTATATTTTGATGATAAATTTGATAGTGGCATATCACTAGAAGAAGTTAGTTTGGTTTCTGAGGCTAACTGTTAGCCTCTTATACTTGAATGAACTTGAAAACATCATATGGGGGCGACCAAGTATCATGTGGGGCTGCACTCACTGCTGAGTGTTTTAAATTATAGATATATGTCCTGTATTTGTAGTTTTCATATTCTATACATCAATTATATACATAGAGTTAATTGTTTAAGCATAATTATTTGTATAATTTTATCTTTTTTTTTTCTAAATTCAGCCATTTTCCATTCCTTTTATAGGATAAGCATTTATTTTTGTTGTAGTACAATCCTACAGGAAAATGTAAAAAAAACTATACAGAATGACATTCCATTTATGTGACTATATTAGTCATTTTAAACAAGTTTTAACCTATTTTACCTATTTCCTAGATGGCACGATTAATAAGCAAAGAGAAGACTGCTCGTTATAGACCGAAAGTCAACTCCGACCCTGCAGCAAGAGCAGAGTATCTTGCAAGGAAAAGAGAGAGGTAAAGAAAAAGAGCTAGATTCACTAGAGCTACAGAAAGTAGGAGACCAGGGTAGATCAAATAAACAGTTTAGACTGTATGCTACAATGAGCTATTAAACATTGGTCACCGAAACAGCTGTTCTCTAAAGAGAGTAGGTTCAGGATAAGGAGGAAAGGACACAGGTGTAGAATGTGTATCTTGTTGTTGATGAACAACTCTGTACACTATTGTTTCAGCTACCAAAGAAGAGAAAGCATGAGGGAAAGATTCCATATGTGAAGTCAGATGAGTTATCAGAGAGGGAGAGGAATAATCTGAGAAACAGTGGAAGGCTGCATCCAGAGGATACAGGGAGAGAAGAAAGAGGGAGAAGGCAATGTTGGACCTGACACCTCAATCCATAGAGAACACTCTGCCAGATCCAGCAGGTGTAGAATTAGTGGAGGGGCAGCAAGAGAGTCCAAGGGGGGGTGTGGTGGTGGATGCTCCACCTCAAAATGAGGATTTCCATCCACAAATGTCCTCCACACCAGAGAGAGAAGATAGAGAAAAGAAAGCTGAGAAACGTTGTAAACGACTGCAGGCTGAGAAGCATGCATTAAGAAAACTGAACATACATCTAAGGAAACAACTTGCAAAGATGAGAAAAGAAAAGGAAAGGGCCAGAAAAGGTGAGACGAGGGCAAAAGAACGGTTAAGCCATAGTGAGAGGCTCAAGCCAAAAGGGGGGAAGAAACTGGCAAAAGAGAGAAAGCTGGCTGTTGTTAGTTTTCTGACTAGAGATGAGAATAGTCGACTTTTACCAGGGAAAAAAGATACCATCACAAAAAACAAAATAAAAGAACAGCGAAGAATTCTCACAAAGCCACTAACAGAGCTCCATGCGCTGTACAATAGTGAAATGAAGAAGAGCCTCCACCTATCTTACAGGCAGTTTGCTAGAAGACGCCCCTTCTATGTCACTGAGCCAAAAGCCAAGGATCGGGACACATGTGCATGCATGGACCACGAAAATGTCCACCTGCTGGCCAACAAGCTCTACAGCAGAGGGCTGTTGAAAACAAAAAGCATTTCTGAGCTGCTGGCTATGATAGTGTGTGATCCAAAAAATAAGGACTGTATGGACCGTGTTTGTGCCAAGTGCTGCTTTGAGGAGGTAGAATTCCCTGAGACAGAGAGCAGCTCAGAAGTCACCTGGGGAGCAGTGGAAGAGGGTAAACTTCCCACAAATGGAGAGAGAATGTTTGGAAACATGGTGAAACAGATCAATAGTGGAACCATCAAGGACTTGATGGAGCTTTTCTCTCAGAAGTTAGAGTCCTTGGCGATACATCAGTTTAACTGGCTGCACCAGGCAGAGCAGTTCCGCTTACCTTAAACAAAACATCACAGGGTGTGAAGCTGTTCTGCATGTTGACTTCTCAGAGAATTATGCATGTAAGCTGAACACAGAGGTTCAGGCATTTCACTTTGGAGGTAGCAGACAGCAAGCGACTATCCACACAGCAGTCCTGTACACTGTGCATGGAACAAAGTCCTATGCAACACTCTCTGACAGCCTGCGCCATGACGAGCGGGCGGTGTGGGCACATCTAGAGCCCATCTTAGGAGAGCTTCGTGAAACCTTTCCACAGATCACAACCCTCCACATTCAGAGTGATGGGCCGGTTACACAGTACCGGAATAAAAACAACTTCTACCTCCTCAGTACTGTCCCTTTCCTTTCTGGGTTCACTAAGGTGACCTGGAATTATTCAGAAAAGTCTCATGGGAAAGGGGCCCCAGATGGGATTGGTGGGGCAATAAAAAGAGAAGCAGATCGCTTTGTCCAACGAGGTGGTGAACTTCAGACACCACAGCAACTCTATGAGATGCTGAACACAAGATTAGGCTCAAGCATCACACACTATTGGGTAAACAGAGAAAGCATTGAAAAGTGTGATGAGCTAATTCTGACAATTTGGAGGCTGTGAAGGGCACCTTTAAAATACACCAGGTTTGGTCTTCCCAGCCTTCGCAGATCACTCACAGGACTGTTTCATGCTTCTGTAGGAAAACAGAGAAGAGTCCATGCCCTTGTTACAAGCCCGTAACAGTAGACCTGAGAGTGAGACGCACTGTGTGCAACACACTGAGAATCCCCAAGCTCTCCTCCTCAACCACCTAGGGAACAAGAAAACCTAGATCTTTGTGGCAAGTTTGTTGTTGTCATTTATGATGAAAAGCCTTATGTTGGTCAAGTGCTTGCGTGTTGAGGGAAAAGAAGTGCAGGTCAATTGTATGCTACAATCTGGTGACAAAACCTGTTCGTGTGGCCACAAACTGTAGATTCAATTTTCTACGACAGAAAAGATGTGCATGCTGTGATCTCTGAGCCTGAGCCAGCAACATCACGCTTCAAAGCTGACTCTCCAAGATTGGGTGAAGTTCAGTAATACCTCAGCTTAGAGAAATGCAAGTTGTGTTCATCACTGCCTTATGTGGCTAAATGGGTCCAGAAAAAGAAATTATTTGTGATATTTGAATGTTGAAAGGTTAATTGAGACGCAAGTAGTGTTAGTCCCTGTCCAATGAATCAAAAAGGTTCCAAAAAGAGATTCTTTACTCAGCTTCTTAAGCTCTTGAGTTCTTGAAGCATTTAATGTGTGTTGCAATAAAATTGTTTAAATGTTAATGTCCTTCCGATTTGTTATATTTAAATGTTGAAATGTTATTTCAATAAAAAGAGTTAAATTTTATTTCGTCTTGAACTCTTTTGTGTACATTTTAACTGAAATTTTTATACCTGTGGTTTTCTTTATCATGTCATGTGGGTAACCAACAAATGGCAATAATTACACTAAATTCATAACCAAATATCCATCAGTTTAGCCTCAAATATTAATCAGTGTTATGCTATTGCTGAATGTGTAATATCTGTATAAATGCTAATTCAGTTTTTTGCTTTTGAAGTAAAAAAATCAGTATTGTAACTGGATTACGAGGAGACTCTGATATTATAGAATAAACTTGTAAAATAATGGTATTCATAAAATGAAAGGGCACTAAAGTTTGTCTTTCTTCATCAGTTTATCTACTTACTGATATGTGTTCAACTAGTCCTAATGATACATGAAAATGTGAATTTTGAGATATATTACATGTCGCCCCAGATGACTTTTTTAAGGCTATGTATTATTAACGCAAGTGTAAAAACACTAAAATGTCAAATTTTTACTTTTCTTTATAAAGGCATGTGTACACTACATTCCAAACGTTTGTAAAATGGCCAAACATATCCATATTTTTGGTATTTTAAAATTGGCCTATTCAAAAGTCTTATCCACAACGACCCTGGCACAAGAATAGATTTGGTAGTGCAATATCAAAAATAAAGATAATTTAATAATAAAATTACTACTGTAATGCCTTGAGCTTGAGTTGGGAAGCATGCAAAATTTACTTTTATTAACATCAGTAACGTGCAATATGTAATTTTCATATAGAAATTAATATATTAGTCTTACTAAAAGTATCATTATTCTTCTATATTATAATGAACTGACATCTCATGTTTTGTAAGTTATTTTAGATTTTAGAATATTAAAAGTAAAAAATTAATGACTAATAAGCATTAGGCTGGGACCAATAAATTGATGGACTGTGAACTGTGACCATGCTCTGAATAGTTTGTGTAATCAGTCCAAAGGTAGTGTAAGTACTGTAGTACTGTAACCCGCTTATGGGCACAGGAATGCCTTGGTCATGCCAGGAGCAAACTCCAAGAATGAAGGGGTAACTGGGAGACCCTTTTAGGTCACCTACTCTCCTCAGAGAACACAGTGCTAGCAACAGTGTGGTCTTTATCGTCAGCAGATGATCAGAGATCTCCTTTATGGGCTCAAATGGCAGCCCACAGAGAGCCTGCAAGACCACAGTCCGAGCCCATGTTGGAACTCCAGGATTGTACTGGAGGCCCCAACCTCAGCGCACCATAGAGGAAACGTGTCACCCAGGGTCTCTACCAACTGAATGTCCACCGAGAGAGGCGTGGTAGGCCGAGATCATGCCACGTAAACCTTCAGGATAGAGTGAGTGTTTCCTGTAGAGAACCTGACCTGCAAGAACTCCAGCACTGTACCAACTGGGCAGTTAACTGAGTCAAGCTAGCTACACCATGAAGTTTCCACTTCAGTGCGTACAGTTTACTCATAGATGGAGCTCTGCATCAGAATATATTCTAAACAACCTCAGTTGAGAGACCACAAGCTATGAGTTATGCCACCTCAGGAGCCACATCCACTGTTTCCACAGCTCCGGCTACCTGTGAGAGGAGGTCATGATGTAGGAACCAGGGTTTCCTCCCCATATCTAAGATACATACAGTGTGGCATGACACTTTAATAATGCGAAGTGGATTAAGAGAAATGGACTAATGGAAATACCCCTGTTCCTGAGCCACCACTGTAGCCACTGCCTCATATACAACAGGCCAAGAGGTTATATGCAACTGCCATAAGACCTGGCAGTTTCTGAAACTGCTTGCCAGTGAGTGATTGGCTTTTTTTTTTCTTCTCGTGACTATAGTGAGGAACGACTCAATCCGAGCAGGGGTCATAAGAGCCTGCATCATGGCACAACACACCAAGATAAGTGGTTCTCTGAGCTGGTGAAAGCACACTCTTCTTGGCGTTCAGTCTCAATCCCAAACGTTTCACGTGAGCGTTGAAATCTCATGAACATCAGCAAGTCATAGATATAATTAAGTATGCGGATGCCCTGGAGTTGTAGAGTAGCCACAAACTTCCTATGAGAAGGATGGATGATAATGTGGAAGTACACGTTTTTTAGATCTATCGTGACAAACCAGTCCTCGGACTTGAATTGAGACACAACCTGTTTGACAGTAACAATCCTGAACTTAAGCTTATCTACAGTGTACAGGACCAAACGAGTTGCTATTAACAGCATCAACGACATCCTAATGCGATCCTTCTGATCTCAACCACCACTGCGCCACAACAGCAGCAGGAGACAACAGCAAGCTCGCACAATAGGCAGCACCTCTGGAGTGTGTCAGCAGGGGCAGAGCATTCACAGCGAAGAGAAGCCTGATCACGCTTCTCTCCACAAGAGCTGAAAGCATGAGCTCCGATCCCCACACTGCTCATAATGACAACCTGTTTCCCATTGCGATTCCCAGAGCACAGCTGCCACATCCACCTCGGTGAAGGCGGGACTGGCACAATGAGGAACACGGGTAAGGGCTCTTTCCACAAAGAGAGCCCTGTGAGAACAAAGCGTATGCAGAAACGGATGCTTGCCATGCGAGTAATCAGCTCACTTGAGAGCTGACTGTGAGTATAAAGTAGTTTGTGACTACCAAACAAAGACCAAAATGTTACCTGCTTTCGCCCCTGTCTTCACTTGTAAAAGGTAAAGGAAGACAACTTAAGAAAAAGACCAACACACATAGAGCGCATCGCTGAATAACAAAAAGCTGAAGCTGTCTACACTCCATGTGCTTATATGCTTCCTGGCCAGTGACGTCATCCACCCATGACATCTCACCCATCTTTGGACTGATTGCACATACTATTCCTAGCATGGTCACGCTGGAGTCATTCCCATAGCGCCATCGACGAGGCTCGAGTTCCTAAAGAGAAACAGCCCTACTCTGCTTGTTTTCAAATCCTTTATACATTATTTAGTGGAGAAATATGAATTGAACCTCATCTTTAGAATCTTGCAGCCCTATCCTACACCCACTTTAACTCATCAGTTTATTATTTCAATTTCATAAAAATTTCTTAAACATACTTAAAACTATACTAGCAAAGCACAATTTGACTTAAAATTAATAAGTGAAAATTATATTTATGGCCATTTTTTGAGACCCCTTCTTCAATCAGGCAGGTATTTTTTACTGTACAAATAAATGTAGCAATAAGAGTTGGAGCATCGAGCACCCCTAATTTCTGTCCACATGAGGCGACCTGCTACATGACAAATTAAACCACTTCACTCAACAGAATCATTAATTTCTGTAGAGCTAGACATTTTAATAAGGATTAGACAATCAAGTTGAGCTCTGAGAATTAAACCAACCTGTTTGTTCCTCAGTTTCTTCATGTTTGACTCTGAACGTTTCTTCAGTCTTCACGTCTTCACTCTCCTTTTTTAATAACCACCATCTTTGTTTGTTCCTCAGTATCTTCACGTTTCAGACTGAATACTTCTTCAATTCGTATGTTTCCACTCTCTCTTTTCATAACCACCATCTTTGTTTGTTCCTCAGTATCTTCACGCTTTCAGACTGAATACTTCTTCAATTCATATGTTTCCACTCTCCTCTTCATAACCACCATCTTTGTTTGTTCCTCAGTATCTTCACGTTTCAGACTGAATACTTCTTCAATCCATATGTTTCCAATCTCCTTTTCATAACCACCATCTTTGTTTGTTCCTCAGTATCTTCACGCTTTCAGACTGAATACTTCTTCAATCCGTATGTTTCCAATCTCCTCTTTAAATAATGCATTCTTTATTTGTTCCCAGTATCTTCGTGTTTGACTCTGAACGCTTCTTCAATCTTCACGCCTTCACTCCCTCTTTAATAAACACCATCTTTAAAATGGTGTGTCACGTGGATCACAGTAGGATTCACCAGGAGTTTTCTGTGTGTCTGGACACGTTCTCCTGTTTAAGATTAGAATAATTAACAAAGAAAATTAAATACAAATTAAATCTAAAACTAAATTCCCAGTTCATTAGTCAGTGCACTGGTTGCATACTCAAAAAAACAGGGCTAAAAAGATGCGTACACCACTACTGTGCAAAGGTGGAATTTATATAAACAACATTGACTTAAAAATTTGCACAAAACTCTGACCCCTGCCTACAAACTATTTTTGCTTGAACGATATGAATATGAATAAAGTTAAAACAAGGATTTTAAGCTCTGTTTTTATGCCGATTACATTAAATTAACCAATTTCTGTAACTGAACACTGTTAGACTAACCTAATAATAAAAGCACTGTGTTTGTCTTGAAACAATTGGCGTTTTTTGTTCTCCCTGCATTCTCGTTATTGTTTTGAGCTTCAGATTCGAGCGATTCGAAACAGCGAATCACTTCGCGATGCAGTTGATTCAGTTGACTCGGAGTCAAAACAATCCTCCGTCACTACTCGCCAGTGAATTAATTCGTGTTCACGATAAACTGATTGAGAAATTTAGAGCGAAATGAGACGCACGTTTTCTGTTATTCATGTACGGGATGGCTTTTTACAGAAATAGAAAAGACCCTTCACTAATATGTCTACTAGATAAAACACCAAAGTGTTATAACAGGTCACATTTATTCTCGCAAATACATATATACGAATCTTTAAATGGGTTGTATTGATATATAAACACTTTAATGTTTGAAAGCACTTACTTTTTCTTCAGCCGAATCAAACGCTGGAGCGCGGCGCAGCCTTATGACGTCACATCGCCAGAACAAAATAAAAGTTTTTTTTTCGGTAAAGCTACATTAGACAACGAATGTAAATAATAAAGTACATTACGAATTAAAGGGAACTTTATATCTATATTATATGAACATTTTACCAAATGCAATTGTTGTAAAAAAATAATAATAATAATTATAGAGCACTTCTGTATTAAATTACAGGATTGGAAATAATTTGTTGAATATTTCAAAATGATAAAGATCAAAATCAAAATTTAATTAGTTGTTGTAAGGAGATTATTAATTCAATTTAGTAATTGAAACTGATGTAGACACATATTATTTTGATATTTTATTTGAGCCAATTGCTATTGTGTTAGTTTATAAAGTTTAGTGACTAAACAAATATCAGATTACTGAATTGTCAAAATAATGGGTAGATTACTTAATTACCAGTCATTATTTACAGCACCTTTTACTTTTTGTAATTAAAAGACAAATATATATCATTTTTGACCTAGCATAACATCAAAAACTAATGCTGTTTGGCGTTTATGGTAGAGATGTAATCAGATCGGACAGATGATTCTCTCAAGCAAGGTTTGTGGCGAGAGGTTCCTGCCAGTTCCTGTTCTTTTACTGTAAATCAACAGTCTTGTCTGGATGCGTGAAATAAGGTACCTTGCCGTTGTACTTGACCAGAGTTGGTCATCTCATGTGTTTTCAGATGTGCTGACTGATTGAATTCTTGTCACAGTGTGAACACTTATAAGGTTTCACTCCAGTTTGAGTCCTCTCGCTTGTTTTCAGATGTACTAGTTTATAAAACGATATAGTTTCTGTATGTTTTTGTGTAATACCTTAGGTAAAGCTGTTCAAAAATCATGTAGTAACCAACAAACCCCAGAAAAAAACTCTGATCTACAGTGGGTCATCCTCAGAGGTCAGAAAATATATTTCTCTTTTGTTGCTTTACTAACATTACTGATAACGGATGGCTACAGTTTCATAAGGCTGCTGTCTCTTTAAAAAGTTATGCAAGTATCCAGTACATACTGACAATTATTTTCTCCAATATATTGCTCTACCTCAAGATATCTTGTTTTTATAGTCCTTGAGAACATTTGAGGGATACCTAGAGGATCAATTTGATACCAAGAAAGAACCCTCTAGAAGATACACTCATAGACATGAAAATAGACACTCAGAGTCAAACTATTCATATATTATATATTATAGTCAAACTATAGTGAATGGCACGGGGGTTTGTTACTCCTCGTTGGAATGTTTTGGATGTTTTTGATGTAGGGGCTAGAGAGCCAATCAGTTTAGCATCTCTGTGAGAATGGCGAAACCACGGGCAATTTAACACCCACAAAGATGTAGATATGAGGTCCAGGTCATGCGAATGTCATTTTTAAGGTCTTTTTAAGACAAACGTCCAAACGAACATCTGGATCTTAAGAAGACGCTACACTATAAAATCTTAAATGATTCCCTTTTCAGCAAGTTTGCTACAATAAAGCGATTCACCATTTGTTGCACAAAACAATGTTCATTAAAGTCATGTAAAGCCTTAAAATGTTGATTTTCAGTATTCAGTAATACATCAAGACATTTTACATTGCTAATGAAATCATGAAATTGCCTGAATAGGTTGCTTTAACCATTTTAAATTATTATAAACTCATACAGCCACTCTTCAGCCAAATTACAGACAATGGAGAATCTTTTAACAATACTCATTTTATAATACCTTATTACAATAAACATGTTTATAATTGGCATGTAACTTTCTTGAAACTTGAACTTCATAAAATAACATCTCATCTAGTTTTGAATAGTTTTTGACATAATTATCAGATAATGGACAGGAAATTATTGGGAAATCCGTGTGTCTCTCAAAAGTTCCAACATTTTTAATAATTCATATTTATTCACAATTACAGTATTCGGGTTCTTGGTGGTTCACAGAAGAGCTGCGGACCACTGGCATCTGCAAGGGGGAAAAATAATCTATTCACATCGTTCATGCGCGCAATTTCCAACAATTTTTGTGCACAGAATCATGCGTTAAACACTAGAGGTATCGATCAATTAAGAGCGACGAATTGACGTTTTCGCAGTTTTCGCCTGAAAGATATTACACACTATATAATACAAATCCTGCTCGAGTCGGCTCAAAGTTTGTTGGGAAATGAGTTATTTTTAGAAAATTCTAAATCCAATAGCCAACTTGTGCGGTGTAAATCACAATTAAGGGGTTCGGACGACTAAAAAGCTGGCGAACCCCTGCCTCGGTGCATCACTCGACTGAGGAGGACAACAGCAACAGAACACTTTACAAGCAAATGCTGACAGACAGATGGAGATGATGAACTGAAGAAAGGAGAATAACAGCAACACACCACTAATTCCTTCTGAGATTCTGAGAGAAAATCTAAATTGACATATAAAATGATAGTAATAATAATAATTACTATTATTAATACTACAAAACATTTGATCATTAGTACTTAAATTAGTGCACTGGCTGTCAAAAAAAATAAACCTTGAGATTTATCTTAATTCTTAGAGTTGTAATGTCAATATTTCCGTGAATTGTGAAGTGTACTGAGAACACAGTGATCTTACTGTAAATATAAATATAAAAGCTTACGGCATACCTTATACTTTATCTTAACATAACATTCAGAATTGTTGCAGTAAGTGAACGGGCGAGAGTATATTGGTCCTACAGCCAAATCCATTGAAGTCGCGATAATTGTAATTCCTGCCGTTATAGCGCTGAAAATGTTCAGCCCAATTGAACCGTTCACCGAAACCGGAATATTTACAGATGTTACTCAACCAGAATGTGCTTTTTACCGCAATGTGTGTCATAAAATTGTTGCATTTAAGACGCTTGCTCAGTTGGCCAAGTCTGTTTTGATTGGTCTTTCCATATCTATTCCACGGGGGTTTGTATTTAACGGCAGAGGAAGATTATGCAAATATGTTACCTAGTTATGTATACCGGGCAGAATATTCGAAAATGTAACGACTTGTTGAAACAATTCTTGCCAAAATTTTATGTTTTCATCATCGTGTCAGGGAACTAAAAGGTGAGATGTTCCTCAATACGTTATATATTGATAACAGACAACTTCTCTAAATTACAACCCCGCTGACAAAAAGCAAAACAATAGTACCCTCCTCAAAGCACAATAAAACATTTTATGGGTTTAACGTTTATAAATGATAATTGTATTGGCATTGATGCAAATATAACGGTGTCTTCTGGTATGTGATGGATTTTTATTGGCGGAAATTAAATCCTACTGAAAAATTTGCCCAAAACACACTACAAAAATTAAATTTGTAATGGTTTTACTAGAAAAAGCTAATGGTTTATAATAGACTTAGGAACTATTTGAATTTCTGTGATGGTTTCTATTGGTACGCTATTTTTGTTTTTTTGAACTGAAGACACAGATTTTGTGACCTTGACAAAGGTTCTCCTTCAGTTTTTTTCATAAATAATTTTGTGTTACGTACATACTAATAGCAGTACAAATATAATCTAAAATACTGGCAGTACAATAAAACGTGAGCACACTTCAAGCACTACTGTCATTGTAATATTTTACTGTAACATACTGTAACTAATTAGTCGTGATTAAATATTACAATTCTACATTCTCATTCATGTTATTATTGCTGCCAATAATTTTGATCATTAATTTACCTTAATTTTAAAGGTGTAGTACAGTTCTGGGTAATGCTCACCGCTTGCTCTTTGTGGTGTTGATTTTTTTTAAATGGTTGTATTTACTGTGATTTCCTTGCAATGGAGGTACACATGGCGGTAATAGGCATTTTTGATTGACTAACTACCGCAGCTTGTATTATAAAAAACGGAACAATAAACTGTACAGTTTCTTACAGTGATAGATCCCCAGTACGGTAAACCAATAAAGACAAAGACGGATTCTGCATGAACTGTAGACACAATGCCAAACAGGAAAGTCATCACACCGATCATTATCTGGACTGTCTGTATAAAACAAGAAAAATGTATGTACTTTTCATACCTCACACTAATGCGCGCGCATGTATAAGATATTGTTTGGGTTACTGAAAGGTTCCTTTACCCCAAGGGCCTTTGGTTGGCCTTCTAGAAATGCCTTAAGTCCATGAAGAAATGAAAGCCCTTTTATCTGTTGGAGAAAGACAGGCACTGGAGCATTTGTGGTAACCTCAGCTGTTGCTGTTGTTTGTACTGGTTGTTGCAGCTGGATGACAAAAGAATTCATGGGTATAGGAGTCGACATTCTCGCCCAGGATCCTGAAACCGACCTGCATTGTAAATGTAAAACACGGTCTTTATATTGCTTACAGTCGTATTCCCCAATTTTTGGAAATTTTGTCCATGCTTAGAATGAGGATCCAGCTCCGAATACTGTACATGAAACAGCATTTGATCCTTTAAACTGATCCAAATAATTAAAATTTAAGGCTCTATTCCCAAGAGACTTACATACACACACACATTTGTTTAAAGATATTCAGACAAAGTGTAATTATGTTTACCTCTTTTCAGCTGGGTTTTCGTGCTTCACTCTGAAGTTGCGTTTGGGGTAAGCCGATACAAATTCTGTGTCAAATGAGCTTGGGTGCGTATGAAAATGGCAAAGCTGGCCATGTAAATGTGATAATAATTTGCATAATGACGTACAAAAAGAAGCGCTGTCGTTAATGACATTAATCTCTGTAAGAATACACAAGTGCCATTAGTAAAAATGCTATTGCTATTAATAAAAAAAGAGTTATTTTAACAAAAGTTGAAGAGTCAAGTGTACAACTAAAGGGAAGTTCAATACCCACAATGGTAACTTCAAATGAAAAGTTTAAATTTGTACCTCAAGTACTTTTGTACTTTTGTCCATTCTCTTTAACATTTATTTAGTTTCTTTTATTTCATTTTTTTAGGTTTCCTGCCTTGCCTGATACATACTGTGATTTATCTGGAGTCTTTTTGCGCAAATATGTATGGTACTTGGTGAAAGACCTAAAAGGGTAAGTATCCCCAAAAATGAAAATTAGGCTGTGATTTACTCACTTTCTAAGCATCCTAGGTATATGTGACTTCTAACTTGCACCTGGCACTTCAGCTCTATCGTTGCAGTAGACAGAAGTTTAGCTTTAACAGTACAAAACATGTTAAATAAAGTGCATGTGAATGCAATAAACGTCCCTTCACATGGCTCTAAGAAGAATTTTTGCAAAATAAGTGTTGCCGACATAATAAATCAACTAGCATTGTGTTATGTTCGCCACTAATCACGCAACGCGGTACGATTTACTTCATCCGCCAGGAATGCTTCCGAATTTATTACGTTTTAGGGGCGCGTGGACAAGTTTTATACATATATCGCATTGGTTTTGAGACTTTAGTTTTCAAAACCTTAGGGATCTTATCTACGCAGCTTGTAACACTTCAGAGAGACAGGAACATTTGAAATTGGAAAATTAATTCCAGATTGAGCAAAGGACTCGTCTGGATCTCATGGTCTGGTGCTTTTTTCAAAGAAGGTAACTGTTTTTGCATGCGTGTGACACCTTATTTGCTAAACAAATCAGATATTAGGTCATGATTTTCAATGCTAAACTCTTCTGTGAGCACTGTATCCTGCTTCCACGCAAAGTGTATATGCTTTCGCTGTTTCTCATATCCCTCCATGTTCTAACATTTTGGACAATGTTTGAAACTTTTCTCGTTATTGCACTCTTGATGAACAGCAGATCTTCACAATATTGAACACATATCTCAGTAACCAACAATTCTGACCGCATATGTTTATGGGGGAGATGTCATTTATACTCGTAACAACTGAGATATGTATTTAATATTGCAAAGATCAGCTGTTCATCAAGGGGGGATCAACAGGAGAAAGTTTCAAACGTTGTCGAAAATAGTACATGTTAACAGTTAATATATACAATTTGCATGGAAGCAGGATGCGTGCTCACAGAAGAGTTTAGCATTGATAAACAAGACCGAACATCTGATTTGCTTAACAAACAAGGTGTCACGTTTTTCACTGCCAATACTAAACTGAACTGAATGCCATCATATTTACATTCAAAGCCTCCTCTGTTTTACAATGAAGCTTTGAATGTCCTTCAAATCATATTTTCTGATGCCATCACTCTAAAAAATATATTTTACAATACGTAACCACCAGAGGAATCAAGATCCATCTATAAATATATGTGCTATTATATAGCTAATTTGCATAGCATTGAAGGAGGCTGTTGACATGCAACCGGGCTCTCAGCCTAACATACCTAGAAACCGTGTGTCACGCGTGTGGTAAGCAGGAGAGCACACGACTAATATAAATGAAAATAAAGCGTTTTAATCCACATTTAGAGATGAAAATAAATGATATAATTACAGGCAGGCAGGCAGGCAGGCAGGACAATATCACACGTAAGATCGGACAAACGGAACTGAAAACACAGGACTTAAATACACCGGGTGATGGACTAAATTAACAGGACAGCTGAAGACGATTACACAATTAACATGAACTAAAAGGGCACACAGAGCACGTGGCACGAGACAAAAACAAAAACAAAGAGTCCAGAGACGTGACATTACCCCCCCCTCCCGGAAGGTGCGTCCTCGCACCTAAAGAGTAACATCAAAATACAAAAAACAGACAAAAAACAAAACTAGGATTTGGGGATACCGGATCTTGGGAGGGGGTTCTGGTGGAGGACGGCCCCCAGGAGAGGGTAAACAGACAGTCCAGGGAGGACCAGACGGAGGGAGGAGCCAGGGAGAAGACAGGAGGAGTCCGGAGCCCAGCTATGGTGGTCCACGGTGGAGCCGACGGAGGGAGGAGCCATAGAGGAGGAGCAGCCATCGGCGGAGCAGGTGGAGGAGGAGACTGAAGCAGAGACGGAGAGCCGAAGAGCCAGGTTGACTTCGAGGCGCTGGAGGTCCTAGGTGACAGGCTTCGGCAGCTGACACCGAGACGGGGGACGGGAAGGACGCGGCGGAGCCAGAGTGACTGAGGTGAAGCCGGAGGGACGATGGAGCCTGGTGTAAAATATGGAGAGGTGGAGAGGAGGGAGCTAGGAGCTCAGGGGGAGCCGACGGGTCTACGAGCCGAGGAGGAGTCTGGGACTCGGAGGCAGGACGGCGAGGCGAGGGATCCTTCACCCTCAACGGCGATGGAGACCGGCAGACCCATGGCGAGCTCCAGATGGTTTGCTGAGGGTGAGCGCAGGGGCTGCTGAGATCCATCGACGGCGTATGACCAGGGCGGGAGGGAGGGAAAACTGGAAGCGCACGAGGCGCGGGCACTGGAGGGAGCGCACGAGGCGCGGGCACTGGAGGAGCGAGCGATGGCGCGGGCACTGGAGGGAGCGCACGTGGCGCGGGCACGGGAGGGAGCGCACATGGCACGGGCAGGGGACGGAGCGCACGTGGTGCGGGCAATGGAGGGAATTTTTGGGGATCCAGCAGCCCCAGATGGAGAATCAGCTCACCCTCAGCTGATGTGCAGTGGCTGGAGCTCCACTCCGCGCTCTCCTTGCAGTCAGCTTGCTCCATTGTGGTGAGCCCTGTTGCCGGCTCGCGCACCTGGTCTGACGTATTCGGCTCGGGTCCTGATATGCTCCACGGCTCTGTCGCTCTCTCTGGCGATGGGTCCGTGTCAGCGGTGGGCTCAGGCTGGGGCTCGACCATGCGGTGAAGGGATGGGCTGGGCTCTGGATCCTGAGTGGGGCTGGTGTCGCGTTGTCCTCCAGCGCAACAGTCATTGACGAATTGCACGACACCAGCACCCACTCGACGTAAGTGGCAATGCTCTCTCGAGGACCACTCCCGGACAGTTGCGCCTGACTGGAGTTGTTAAGTCCGCGGAAATAAATTCCGCACAGAAAGCTGTCCGGGTAATGGGAGTCGTTAGCGAGGTGGAGGAATAGTTCGGTATACTCCTCGAGAGAGCAATCCCCCTGCTCCAGCAGGAGGATGAGGAAGTTTGGGTCTTGATATGGGGAAAACATCTTGAAAATAATAAAAGAAAATAAACGCAGCTATACTTTTACTTTTGTACGGTCCGATCTTCTGTCACGCGTGTGGTAAGTAGGAGAGCACACGACTGATATAAATGAAAATAAAGCGTTTTAATCCACATTTAGAGATGAAAATAAATGATATAATTACAGGCAGGCAGGCAGGCAGGCAGACAGACAGGACAATATCACACGTAAATGCGGACGAGATCGGACAAACGGAACTGAAAACACAGGACTTAAATACACCGGGTGATGAACTAAATTAACAGGACAGCTGAAGACGATTACACAATTAACATGAACTAAAAGGCAGGGCACACAGAGCACGTGGCACAAGACAAAAACAAAAACAAAGTCCAGAGTCCAGAGACGTGACACCGTGGCACAATTGAAGGTGCCCACTTTGACCGTTGATACGCACTGTGATGTCACTAGGTCATGTGCTCAACTGACCGACACTTGCAAGAGATTTTGTTAGCTTTGTAAAGGGTTTGCTTTGTGAGATTGCAGTGAACTGAGTCTTATTTTTAGAGATTCTAAAAAGATTCTAAAAGCAGAGCTATTTGCCAATGTATTCACACCTTCTTTGAGTTGAAATAAAAGTGTTCCAATGCAATCGCGTATGATAATTATATGTAGAGTTATAACAATGTCATTGATGCGATGTACGCAATTGAGTGGAAACACATAAAGCTTGAATGACATTTGATGAACACACCAATGTCAATTGAAACAGGTAATGTCATATTTTAGTTCTGCCCCTACGATGGAAAGCCATCACTAATTACCAAGAATTAAAAGAATACACTCCACTATAAAGCCCCAACTCCATGTAGTGCACCAACAGATAGACTTTTCAATCTTGGAAGTCCAAAAATGCAACCATCTTGGTGATGTAGGCTTTCAGTGCCTTGTACTGATGTGCTTCAACAGATGTTTAAGGCAAGTGGATAGTGAAATAGGCCAGTTCTCCAGCATAGAAACTAAGCTTAAATTTGGGCAGCCTATATATTTAACCGTTGTCTTGCACAGTCATACTATAACCATGTCCACCTTATATAAAGGCAACAGAACATTCCAGTATGTTTCGATACTACAGTCTTTGTTACAAATCTTGAAGGATATCAAAGTGACCTAGTCACTCAAAAAACATACTGGATGTGCATCACAATACCGGTTCTTTAAGATGGATCTCACTTTCATGAAAATGAATTTTTCGCAGGTGATGTCGAGATTATTCTGTACATCGATGACTTTGACGTGTGCAATCCCTTGGAAAATTCTCTCAAGATTCACAAAGTCACTGCTGTCTTTTTGGGTGCCAGAACATGCACGATCGACGCTGAAAACTTCACGGGATCTCACATCTGCCGATTTTGTCTTGCGGACAGGTTCCAGACAGCCTTGCCATCATTGAGTCTGTCTACTATAACACGAAAAAAAGATTTAGTCCTACGTCATTTTTTAAAACTCTTTCTTGGCTTTATAACAGATTTAATGATGGTGAGACCGAATGCATGACGAGGTGCTGTTGGGATGTAAAAATCCCATGGGCTTCGTTTACTGAACTTAAGCTATCCCCCAAAGCTGAGAAACACATTTGAAGTCTTTCCGAAAATCTTTCTCCAAAAGTAAGCTCTTCTTCTGCACAGAAAGCTACTAATGTAGGTCCGCTAGTTTGTTTGAGACTTACATTTACTTTACTGTACAATTTGGTACGTTCGACCAAATTCGACGGGAGTATAAAGCCTTGCATCATATTTGTGACAGATGCATACAATATTGTTTTGAACATAGGGTATATATATTCTTACCATTAAAATAGCAACGGCTCTTGTATTTGCCTGAAACAGAGTCGAAAATCTGCCCGCGCCATCTACAGTTCCTCGAGATCATCGAGGAATCGTTCCAGCCCTACAGTACAGCAATGCCATCATCCCATAAGTGCTGTTGAAGACCTAGAGCAGTAAAATCCAAGCTTTTCTTCTTGTCCTGCAGAAGTGAGTCAGTGACAGAAGATGATGTCGAAGAAGGATCTGGATACATCTGATGAGAGTCAAAACAGAAACACATTTTACAGCTGCTGTTGCTGTTACCGTGGACTGAGGATCAGAACATCTGGTTGAAATGCTTCAATATGGATATGGAGTTCTACAGAACGATATCTCGAATTGCTGATATAATTTTTTTTTTACGCTCTTTATTTTAATGTATTTTTAACTTTTTCTTTACAGATGAACACGAATGCTTAAAGGCAGCAGAAAAGCAAGGTAAATCGATTTCAGCGCAACAACAAGACAGTGCCTGGGTAATGAGTCTGTGTGTAGAAGTTTAACAAACATGAACTGAGCGAAAAGAGAAGCAAAACATCAAGAACAAAGACCCAACTGAAACTAAACCAGTGGTCGCTGTGCCCTTGTGTTAAAAGTTAATATGAAGACATAAAATGGTGCAACATCTTATTCGTTTATTCCTCAGTTTGCCCACATCCAGCATAGACCGCATCACTGGTTATAATGGATTTTATTTGCTCTTGAAAAGTCACCTTTAGTAACATAGTGCTTTTATACAGTACAGATAGTGTCGAAGGAGCTTTAAAGTGATTTAATCAAGTCAAGAATATTGACAAAAATGAAGTCTACCCAACTAAGCAAGCCAAAGGCAACAGCAGCAAGAAAGCAAGTAGATTGAAGTCTGTCTGGCACTGGTAGCACTCTTTACAAACTTGTCCACATGTAGTGCAGAGCCATGCATCGTCCACTTTTTACATGGCTTCCTGCAGTACTTCTGTTTTTCTGTCAAATTTATATTTTGCGTTCAAATCTTACTTATGCGGCAGATAACTTAAAAAATGTGTCATCGTCTCAGAGTGGCTCATGCTAAAGAAGTTTCTTTTGCCATCTTCTGACTGTACCTGACCCTTTAACATTGGCATGCCCAAGTACGGTCGAACCCTGAACTAAACCAACCATTTGGTTGAAACCTACAGTTGGTTTGTATTTGGTTTCATTGAGCATGAGTTTGTATTATCATATATCTGTCTAATAATCTCTATTTCATTGCACTACGTTTCAGATTTGATGAGAAATGCTTCAACTACAGTCAGTGCTGATGTAAAAGCTGAAACAGGTGTGAGTTTAAATGCTCCTCTATTGACTGCAAACAACTTCTCAGGACCAGTAACCATTTATGGCCCAAATGCTGAAGGAAACGGTTCAGTTTTCTTTCTTTTACCAGATCGACAGAAATCCTCAGAGACTGCAGAGGAACACAGAGAAAAACAAGGTAAATCAACAATATCTACGATTTAGCCTCGCTCCTGATGGAGCTAAACCTCAGCTAAACTACTGGGTCACTGGCTTGGCTCCTAAGCGAAAACAAGAATAATACTCACGCTGTGGTCAGCTGTGGCTAGATGCAATCAGCTCATGTCAACATCCATTTGTTCGTTTTATTACTCTAAAAGTAGATTGGTACCTGGTAACTGAGACTTTTATTGTCGTATACTGAATATTTAAATAGATTCACTCGCACAACCCTGTTCATAAATAACAGGACTTTCAGGACTATTAAAGTCCTAATCACACTCTGTGACTGACATTCAAATCTGAGCTTGCATTGCCACTGATCCAGGAAAAGCAGTTTATTTACATGAAGTATCTTTTATAGTCTGTGTTGCAAACATTTTTACAGCAATAATCAGAGAAGTACTGAAATCATAGTTTACAGTTTGGATATTAACACTGCTGTCTACAGAAGCGATCAAAATAGAATAAAATCACCTGTCTGAAAGCACATATAGCTTAAATATTAAAAACAACAATGAAGTAAGAGCGCATTTAATTTTTATGTGCATTTGACTAACAGATACATTTACATTATTTGTTAGTTGTTCTTATTATAATTTATTGCACAAAAACAACGTTTTATAAATTCTTAGTTTCGTTGACCATTTCTATTTTCACGGCAGTCCAGTAAATCATTTATTTTTATCTTCTTATGATCAGACTCTTTATAGAATTTGATTATAGAAAAATTGTTTAGAAGATGGTAATGGATTAAAAATATAGGTAGCCTAACAGATGTGTAAACTGAAATCTATTAGAATTTTATTAAAACTAATGTGCACTGATTCATTGTGTTGGATATATTTAGTTCTTTTGTGAAGTGGCTTAAAAGATGAGTCTTTGAGTCTGTATAAATGTCATCAAGCTGAAAAATTTTTTGATTAAAAAGGTATCATTCAGGAACCGTATCAAAATGTTCTGAACGATACCCAACCCTACTCCTGCGCCAGTGGTCATGGTCTCTGATTGATACTGATTGCAACCTTTCTTGCAACGGGAGAGGATTATAAACATAGATTTAAAGATATATTCTATGATCAACACATTTAGTTCATATCAACATAGAAATGTTTTTTGAGGAAACTGTACATTAAGTATTTCAGATGCAAAGTTTTTAGTCACACGTAGGAGTGGCCATTACATTGAAGTCCCACAGCAGATTTTAAAATTACATTTTTGATATAAAAGTCATACTAAAATGATAAGTGCACCAAAAGTTATGAAAGTATGAAAATGCATTTCATGCAGCCTTTTAAATCTCTTAAGCAGTGCTGGTTAGTAACTGATTACTTGCAATCTGGATTACATGATCAGATTCCAAACATTATGCACTTGTAATTAGATTCCATCATGTTTATAATCAGATTACAGTAAAATTTATTTTGTAACAATTTTAAAAAAGCAAAAGTACCTATCATTCTGCATCATGAATGTGTTTAATAATCAAGCAAGTTGCTTAAACACTGCCAAAATAAAACTGACAAAAATAGTTAAGACCTGCAACACCATTTAATTTATGTTTTATTAATGTTTATGTATGTGTATATATTACAGACATTCTGAGGCTTGAGAAAATGAAGCACATCTCAAGGATGTTTACACAGAACTGTTCATCACAGAGGGAGATATGGAGAATGTCATTGTCACGAATGAGGGGTCTGAGGCGTGCGGATCCATGTGCAGGCTTTTATTAAACAAAGGCATGGTCAAAGCAGGCAGGCGTCGAACAGGGCAAACAGGAGTATCAAAGGCAAGGCAATAACAAAATCCAAAACAGGCGAAGGTCGAGTCAGGCAGCGAACAATCAGAATATTAGAAGACAGGCAGGGTCAAAACCAAGGAAACAAGAAGTCGGGAAACAACAATAGAACAGGCGAACAATGCAACCTGCAGGTGAGTGGCTTGCTGCAGTATTTATAGTCCTAAACAGAAGTAGCAGCAGAGGAAGCGATCACCGATCACCCAGAGGTAAGAGCTCCTCTGCTGGCTTGGTGACAAAAACAGTAACTTTGTCGTAGTATACTTCCAGATGGTAAAGTCATTGTATTCTTGCGAGTGCAGCACTTTATTTTCACGAAAGTATATAATTTTGTTTCATTAGTCATCAGGTTTAGAAAAAATGTTCATGCATAGGATTGTTTATGCTTTAACTCTTGTATGTGTATCTGCACAAACGTATACAAGAAGGAACAAAAAGCCTTAACTTTAGGCATGACATGTTAATTGTTGGAATCACTATTATAGTAATTTAGTTACCATTACATCAGATTATAGAGCCATTTAAACAAACTCACACTCAGCCATAAGAATGCACAACAGTTTCAGCAAAAAGGCTGTAAAGAAGTTCAAAGACAGCACTCTGAATTGTGAAATCAGCTTCCAGGAGCCAAATAGGAAAACAAAGATAGAACATTTCTATAGTACTTCACACCACCCTAGTTCAATACCAGTCTTGATATAGCAGAATGCAATTCAGCTGTAAAGCAGCTCTTCAGAAGATGGTAGTGTAGTCACATGGTAGTCAATCCAGTCATATCAATACATTTCGATGATGCTTCACATCAGTCACTGTTGATTCTGGCATAGTTGGCAATAGGGTTCTGAGCTGAGGACTTGCATATCCTCTTCACTGAAGATCAGACCCTCTATCCTGAGTTCAGGGTTTATAATGTTGGACCATCAGTAAAACTGCGTTGATGAATCAGAATAGATTTAAGAGAGTTTCTACCCATGATTGTTTCGAGCTTGTGCCCAGTTGTGCTTGTCACTGGTACTGGTGCTAATTTATAAAAAAATAACACAATTACCACATAGCATACATATTATCAGTGATATTTACAGCTTATTTGATACATATTCACCTCAGACAATTGCAAACACCAGTGTTTAGTGGGGCTGCCCCTCGGGTGCTTCAGCTGCTGAATCAGACCCAGAACTGGTGGCCATGCTTTCGGGGGTCCTCCACTCAGGGGCAGGTATCCTGTGCCACCTGCTTCCAGATCTGTGGAACCTCCACATGTGACTCGAGGGTAGGACGAGGCACACTTAAGTGCTCTACCACCAGCAGTGGAATCTCTTCGCTGATTGGTGTTCTTCCCACAAAGAAGACCCCTGTAGATGGTCAACTGAAGTACTGCTTTCCTGCAGGAAAAGTTGAAGCGTAGGCTGTTGCTCTTGGAAAGCACAATTTTCATCATGAGGTTCTTGAGGAGTAACAGTAGGTTGAATCTCCCTAGCTCACTCATTGTGCCCTCCTGAGTCTCTCTGTTGTCTTGGCTTGGTATATGCCCTATGATTTAAAATGTATAGAGTTGCTGCTGATTTGTTTAAAGTTAAGAGTGTTTTTTGGTTTAAAATGATCCAAAACCAATATTTGAGAAGATGCATAACCAGCCAGTGTTCGAAACTATCCACCTGCAATGGTAGAGACACAATGCTTCCAAAAGTGGTTAATATCCAAACTGCCATTGTTTATTTTATTTGATTTCGATCCACTTCCATTCTGCAGCTTGACTGACTTTAAATAAAAGATGACATCAGTGCAAAAGGCCTGAAGTCTGGAAAATCCAAGCTTGAAACCTATTTTTGATTTGATTCATTTTAAAAAGAACTACAAATGGAAATTTACCAAAACGATAAATAGGCCGTAAAATAGTTTTGAACTGTTAAAGCCAGAAGTAACTCAACCCGAAAGTGGATCAAACCCCTTTCTCAACCACATAACATAATTTTGTCAAAAAAAGTAATTTTGCTGTATTTATAAGCATCACTGTCTGTTTAGTCTGTGTTTGTCGGGTCTCAAAGTCGAGTTCACGTGTCTTATAATTATAATAAAGACTGTTCATTTGATCCACTGATTCGTCCCATCTTTTGGTATGTAAATCTCTATAAATATAAGAGCTTTTCAAATAATAATTAATAAAAATATTATAATAATTTAATTTGAAACAGCTGAATTGTGTATTTTGTGTTGAGATTTAGAAAGTTTTTAACATTCTATTTACAGTAATCTATAAATAGTAAAAGAGAAGGAAATCTAAAACACAACTCATTTGTTCCTTCTGTTCCCAGATAAAATTAAATATGGAATTGTCAGGTGAGTTTTGGGGTGTCTTGACTGCAACAATAACTTTGTGGAGGCGAGATGTGTAGATATGAAGACATATAGATTTAATTGTATAAGGGGTTTGATACACACATGATATGTTTCACTAGAGATCGCAGCAATGATTCTTTTCCCAGGCCTGCTCCACTGCTCTTCACACCTGGAGACCTTGACCATTGTCAGATAAGACTGGAGATGCTTCTTAAAAATAATAGCAATGCTCATAACTGCGTGTTATTCTGACTTGCTCGATTTTCACTTCAGGCAGCCGTTAATTTTACTGTATTTTAGATGGATCAACTGTTTATCTGCAAAGAAGAAACAACAGATGAATGTCTTGCTGAAGGTTTGCTTGTTAGCCACTCGTGAATAATATGCCGCAAAATCAAATGAAGTACATGCTCCTCACATACCTTTATAATCTTTTAAAGTATGCTGTGGAGTAAAGCCTGTCGACAGATACATTGTGAAGGATCGCCATGGGCACAAGGTCTTCAGTGTTCTCGAGGACAGTGATTGTTGTGACAGGCAGTTCCGTGGAGGTGCACGTCCTTTCATAATGAAGGTTACCAACGTCTCAAATCAAGAGCTTCTCAGACTGGTTCACCCATCTGTTCACTGCTGCGGGAGCCATGAGGTATCAACGTAATTCTCTGCTTGCTCATTCATTTTGCTACGTAGCGTGTATTATATGTTGTATGTATATTTTAGCTGGAAGTTCAGTCTCCGCCAGGCAGTCCCATCGGATATGTTCGACACAACTGCCATGTTTTCATGCCGAAAAAATTCACTCTTGAGAATGAACGAGGCCAGCCGCAATTTAGGATTGAGGGACCGTGTGTAAACTGTGACTGCTGTGAAGAGGACAACTTTGAGGTGAATCGCATACACACACTGAAATTTGACTGACCAAAGATATTTTCTATCCTCCAACCTATATTTTTATAAAACTTTAGTATATGCTGATTAAGCTGACCCGCACTGGCTGTAGATGATTTCAGGTTTTTTTACATTTCTGGGGAAATTTGATCCCCACACTGAAGCCAAAAAACCTGACCCAGAAACAGATGTGTTGCTTTTGGGTTTAAAATGGGTTTAAAATTGGTTTAAAAGCTAGAACTAGCATGCACTCTAATTGCAGCAGCAAGATTAACAAAGATTAAGTTGCAAATCCAGTCTTGTTGTTTTTATCTTACACTACTCTATTATATTAACTAGGTTAATCAAATCCTAAAGGTTCGAATTGCTCTGGTCACACTGATTCAATTTGCATAGGATACACTCCATAGACCCATCCATCTAACATTTAGCACTATTTAGTGTATCTGAAAAGTTCTGTTTCCTTTCGTGACCATCGAAAAAAAGGCAAAGCTGGTATGAGTTTCTTTCCTGATTCTGAGCAGGTAGATTTAAGATCTGGGTAAAGTTTGATTTTACAGCAGAAAATACAGAGGACAACTATTCTATTCAAGACATTACTAACCTATCAAGCACACACACACACACACACACACACACGTTTTGAGGGTAAAAATCAGTTATTTAAGTAGAAGTCCCAAGGTCTAGTTCTATAATTGCGACCTGAGAGAATTTACCAAACAGAGATTTAGCTTATGGCTAGCTAACCTTTTAGGTTGCACCGTTTCAGCAAGAAAAGAGGTGTTGTGTTTACCACACCAAGGCTAAAAAGGGGACAGTGGCTCCTCAGAGGGAGTCACGGCACTTTCGGTTAGCTAGCAAGCTGACGTCTTTGGGTTTTCCCTGCCGGCCGTTGCCTTGGTGACGAGAGGAATGGTTTAATGATATTTTTGCCATTCTTGAAGTTCTTCTGCAAGTCGGTTGCAGCTATAGGTTTGGAATTTCAGCAGAGTTAGGACGAGCTGTTTTTGGTGAGTTTTTGGAAGAAGTCAGCGTGCAGATTTCACGCAACCCAAAATCATTGATCAGCTGTACAACTCAGTTGAGGATTTGAGATTTCTTTTGCAACATGTCTCTTCACTGATATCCTACACTTGTCTTTTTCACTGTGACCACAGCTGATGACTTTGAATGAGGAAAACGAGGCAACATCACACAGATCAGTTGGAAACATCATCAAATCTTTCTTAGACAGTGGACCAAATAAAGGGCAGCACTTCGTCCTGAGCTTTCCAAGCAACCTGGATGTCAAAATGAAAGTTACTGTACTGGGAGCATGCATACTCATTGTAAATATAGTTGAAAAGTACATTCTTAACGCTTTTTGTTAGACTTTAGCATTTATAATTATAACTTTATTAATGTTTTATTATTATTATTAGTAGCAGTAATATGAGTAGTAGGAGTAATATTTTTATGTAATACAATATTATTTATTTATTTCCAGGTTTCCAAATATAACGACAGGAAATCAAGGATACCGCTCTGGCTCACCTGCTTATCTATGGCATGCACTTGCTGGAAAATTTACTAGGCAGGTCTTTGCCCCATCCAACAATTTCAGCAAACATCTCAATGTGAATTAAGAAATAAAATTTGCATATGTAAAGAATGACATCTTGGCCATGCACCTATGCTATTGTAACTGAAGTCCTCCCGGTCGTGACTAAAGCATATTCAGAGATAATAGGTTTGTTTGATTGGCTGCCGTCTGAAAAAAGCAATTAATTCTGGTTAGAACATTTGTCCGACTTTGAGCTGCAGCTGCCTTACGATCATATCTCGGAAGCCAAAAAGCAAAAAAAACCTCACACTATTTATGAAAAATGGCCCCAATCGAGCATGGTTTATCCCAAGGTTTTTTCTCCATTTTCACACAGATGAAGCTTTGGTTCCTTGCCGCTGTTGCCTCTGGCTTGCTCAGTTGGGGACATTTGATTTCTAAGTGTCGCTGATTTGTTAAATAAATTTTCGCAAAAGTTTTTATGAAACATAAATGACTACTTAACAGAGAATACAATTTGTTCTGAAACAACTGAAATTTGTTCACAATTTGCTTACTGTAAAGTTGTTACTTTGAGGAGTATGGATAACCTAACAGCTGACTTCCATAATGTTTTTTTCTCCACACTATGGGATTTCAATGGCTCCTGTCAACTGTTTGGTTAGCCACTGTAATGCAGAGTCAGAGATGTTTGGCTCCATGTGCTAGCTCTTTATTTAGAGTGGTCGAACAGGCAATAGGTCAACAGTAGCGTCAGGGACAAGACAAGGGCAGAATCTATAAACAGGCAGAGATCGAGACAGGCAGCAAGTATCAAAGTCATTAAGTCCAGGTGTCATTGGGCAGGCAGCATTCAAACACAGAATCGAGAAACAGTCGAAGGTAGTCTCAGGGAAATCAATAGGAAGAAATTAACTCTTAGAATTACCAGCAGAGCAAGGATAAGACTTTGCACTAAGCATGAGTCAGGGCACAGTTTAAATAGCCGGCGTGATGGGAAGCACCTGGGCCGCAATCGGTCCAAGGTGTGAGCATGATGGAAAATGTAGTTCCTTGCGGGTAGTATCTGGGAGAAGGTTCCCTCCGGTGGCCGTTGGTTCATGATACCCACATTCCTCAAAGTATCTAATGTGTTCAGCAAACAAAAAGGAATTCATGCGGGTTTGGAACAACTTTTCAGTAAGCAAGTAATGAATACATTTTTAAATCCTGCCTTAATAGTTCACATAGTATTTTTATACAAGGTTATATATTCAGTTAAGAGAAAGACTGCATTTGTTTTGCTCCAAACAAGTGGCTTTTGCAAAAGATATTTTCCTAGATTATAGAAAAGGATGTTACAGAATAATAATTTAATTTAATGATAATTTAATAATTAACTGAATAATGATATTTTTTGAAAACTGACATCCTACACGTTCTCCCACATCGCATCACATATCGTAAATAAAAGCCATTAAATGAGCACATAGTATTATTTTAATGAATTCCTGTTAACAGTAGGCATACATGCTTCTGTTTTTGTGTGCTTTCAAAATTTTTTATTAACACACAGTTGCGTGAGACACATTTATATTTACATATATTTTTACAATATTGTTTCATGTACTCAGTGGTTACTGTATACATATTCAAGAGAAGAACATACACTCAGTTATTTTAATCAGTCTAAAGCTTTAAGTCAGTCATTACAAATATCTTAAAGAAAAAAAAAGTTTCTTTTTTTTTACTATTTTCATTTGTCTCATGACTCAAAAACCACTTGAGCTTGGAAGCCAAAAAAAAGATATTTGGAACATCATGGTTTAAGGTTTGAAATATCTAAATCCCATGTTAAAACAAAAGTTAAATCATTGTTTAATCATATTGCTTTTTAACATCCTCTTTGTTTGTAACACTTGATACTTACATTTTACTCTTTTCTGGAAAAACTGTAACTACATTGTGTTTATGCAACAAAACCACACTAAGGTTTATTCGAAAGTAATATTTTTAGCATAATCTCGCTCCTGGTGAAAAAAAAACAAAAAACATAGTACTCCCATTTAGGACAATTGAGAAAATGCTTTGGTGGACATGTGGCCTATATGAGGATTTCTGACACATTTATTCTGTCTCAGTGACAGAAGATGAGTATTAGACAGAAGTATTAATTAGTATTATTATCATGAAGTCTCATAACATCTCACTGTGACTGTGACTTTTTCAACAATGCAGCTCAAAGCATTATGAGTAAAATCTCTTTGTGGTCTATTCTGATTCATCAACACAGATCCAGTGATCCGAAATAAGACACAGTAAACCCAGGATAGAGGGTCTGAGTGAATGTGGTCTGGACTGTGTGGATATGTGTGATTGTGTCAGAGATGCTGTAGAAGGACAGAGTTCCTGCGCTCTTATCCACATACACTCCTGTTCTATGGAACTTCAACACTTCTGTTTTTCTGATGATGATGGGCTTCACAGAGAGATGAGTCTCTTTGTTATTGTGTCTGAATGAGTAATATACAGAATTGCAGAACAAACTCCAGGACTGATCGGTACCTCCAAACCAACACTCATAACTTCGTCCCTTCTTTCTGATGCTTTTATATGACACTGCTATATACACTTCTCCACTCCACTCAATCTCCCAGTAACAGCGTCCATACACTCTTTCTCGACAAAACACCTGAGGATTATCAAATCTGTCTGCATGATCCGGATATAGCTGATTACAATGAGGCACCCACATCACCTTTCTGTTGTCCTCAGACAGAAGGAGATGATTGCTTGCTGTGTTTGCATCCAGTGTGAGAAAACAGGCATCTGAACACAAGAACAGAGACATTAACAACAGCAACGGTCACTACAGATGTGTGTGTGTGGGGGGGTGCGTAGACGTACATTTCTTCAGTCCTGCTATAATCCTGGATTCCCCTCCATGATACACACTACAAAACACAAACATTTATATTTTGTCACTTAGCAGACGCTTTTATCGAAAGCGACTTGCAATTCGAGATAAACAAAGTGATTCATCGTAAAGAGGTAGACAAACACGAGGAAGTGCTGCCAATACCAGCCTCAGACATTGTTTGAATAAGTAAAAGGTAGAAAAGGAAGGTTTTATTTTATTTTTTATGATGTGGTCAAATACCATTGAAAGAGGTGAGTTTTCAGCTGTTTTGTTTAAAGATTGACATGGATCCAGCATTCCGGATAGGGGTAGAAAGATCAATCCACCAGCCAGGGTGGGTTAAAATGTTCTGGAGAGTGGTTTTGAATCTCTCTGTAATGGTCCCACGTGGCATCGATCAATAGCTGATCTTAGACTTCTGAAGAGGAGGTAGATTCATAATTGTGAGCCAAGCCTGTGGCTGTTCTATATTCAAGCATCAGTGTCTTTAATTTGACGCGAGCTGCAACCGGGAGCCAGTGCAAGGAGACAAAGAGAGGTATAATATGAGCTCTTTTGGGTTTGTTGAAGACCAGTTGTGCTTCTGCATTCTGAATCATTGTAGAAGCTTGGTTGTGCTTGATGGAAGTCCAGCCAGAAGAGCCTTGCAGTAGTCCAGCCTAGAAATGGCAAGGGCCTGGACAAGAAGTTGTGCAGCATGCTGTGTTAAGAAGGACCTGAACTTTCAGATGTTGTGTTGCTAAAGTACTTGGGGGGTTGCTATACAACTGTAAAGGTGCTTTTAATGGTTGCTAGGCTGTTGTCATCCGGTTGCTATGGTAATTGTTGTGTAGTTAATAACACATTCTGGTAGTTACTAGGGTGTTATTATATGCTCTTTGCTTGGGTGGTGGCTAGGCAGTTGCTCCATTTAAAAACAGGTGATGGAGATTTACTGCTACCGCCTTTACTGACAAGATGCAGGTAGATATATTGATGAATAACGTTTTATGTAATAATGAAAAGATCATCCATTTACTTGTTGATTGATCTAGTAAAGCCTGGAATGCATACCAGTGGTAGGCAGCATTGGTCAAACACACTCGAACAAGCTAATCAAGGTCTTCAGGATTACTAAGGCTACAGGCAAGTGAGTTTTTTTTCAGAGTTGGAGCTAAACTCTGCAGAATCCTCTTCATAGTGTTCTTGAAAGCAACACGGCATGTGTTTGGAGCAACGTTGGAACTAAACTCTCATGAGTTGCTTTGACACCCCTGTCCTAGACTCATATGGATACAAATATACTGAAACAAAAGTGTCCTTCCGCTTGACTTACTTGAGTTTGTTCAGTGAGCAGTGTGGATCCTCCAGTTTTTCTGAGATTAGCTTGACTCCTGAATCTCCTGGGTGATTGTAGCTCAGATCCAGCTCTTTCAGGTGTGAAGGGTTTGAACTCAGAGCTAAAAATATATATTCACAGCCTTTCTCAGTCACCATACAGCCAGACAACCTACAAAAACATAATACAGTTTGTCTATTGTTTCTTTTGTATTGTGCAATGAAAATCACACAAAAAATATCATTTAGCATTATCAAATATTCACCCAAATCATTGGACATTATATATCCTGTATTTTAAATTTAAAAGTAAAACTTTAGATCTCTGATACAAACAGTAGTAGTATTGCTTCTGAATTTTTGTCAGCAAAGTAGTGAAAGAAAGAATATAATAGTAATATTTAAAAACAAAAAAGATTCTTGATTAATTACTATATTTCTTAGTTTATTGTACAGTTACGCTTAATGATGAATGAAACATTCAGCATAAATCTACTTTACAGAAAATGTAGACATGCTGAGTATTTGCAAAAAAACTGAGATAAAATTTTTCTTCTATCTCTATGTTTAACCTCTTTATACACTATTAAAAATTTTTTTGACTGCATGAACTATGGCAGCCTTAACTAATAATTAAACTAATAAAAAAGTGCAACACTTTTTGTTGAACAAGGGGGACAGAGCAACAAAAAAAACTCAATGGGAATGGGAAACACACACACTTCAAAATAAGAGTATTTAAATCCAGACAGAGACAGGGGTGGAAGAATACAGAGACAACAGGAAGGCCCTAGGGATGCAGCTAACTCTCTACCAAAAATCTGTAAGGTGGATTTAAGACAAACATCCTGTATTTGTGAATTGAATGAACACAGAGTTTTTGTTCTGGCATTGCATTCAGAGCAGAATAAACCATAAAAACCCATTTACCTTAGTGTCTCTAACTTAGAGTTTGGACTCCTTATTTCATCAGAAAGAAGCTTCACTCCTGAATCCTGCAGGTCATTGTTACTCAGGTCCAGCTCTCTCAGGACAGAGTTTGAAGATTGTAAAACTGATGACAAACTCCACAAGACAGTGCGGTGAGATTACAGATGGAAAATCTGGAATTTTGCAATTAATCTCAAAAGTGTGATATAATAAATAAATACATGTATACTGTATTTGAAACCTCAAAAACCCTTGAAACTTCAAACCTCAGTATCTCCAGCTTAGAGTTTAAACTCTTTAGTCCTTCAGAAAGAAGTTTAACTCCAGAATCCTGAAGGTCATTGTTACTCAGATCCAGCTCTCTCAGGACAGATTTTGAGGACTGTAGAGCTAAAGACAAACTTTCACAGGATTGAGAAGTGAAATTACAACCACTCAGCCTGTGAAGAAAATAAAGAATATATATATATATATATATATATAAAAATATATAATGCGATCTAGGAAAAGCCATCAGATGGTGAAATTACATTTTTCAAGACCTTTCCAAGCCTTTTCTTGTTTTTTATTTTGTCCACAGCTTGACTATAATAAACATTATGACATTCTGAAATTGGCTGAGAGCTATGATTTTTCAGAAATGGAAATTTAAGAAAAACAGGTTTAAAGTGAGATGAGTTTTACTTCACTTAACAGGTTTAACGAGCTGTAGCACTATATTACATCATTACACAAGCAGACTAACATTGCCCTGAAAAGACAGTTTTATGTTCATTTGTGCACAACGGCTTTGCCTGTTCACTTTTCCCCTGATTGTAGTGCTCCCGGGATCTCTGACAAAAGTGCACTGAGACAGTGTTGAGACAGGTTCTTGGACTTGAACGCTCTCTTAGATGGCTCTGTATGGGAGAACCCCATCAGGAGATCAATTCTTGACTTCAGAGTGCAGAGTTGTAGGATTGTCGAGCGATCATGACTTGTAATGAGTCCTCTATATAGCCATGGTAGAGTAATGGGTGGACAGGCATTGGGCAAAGGTTGTGGTCCTTGATTTACTTATCTATGAGCTTCTAAGCTGCCTGTACTAAAAATGGCTCCCTGAGCTCCCTGCACCGAAATGGCTCCCAAGCTCCTTAATACAATGTGAGCTCCATAACTATAATGTGAATAATCCCTGCCCACTTTAAAACTGTACTAAACTGCAGTGGAAATGCAAACCGAGCCAAGCCAAGCCACTGCTGTATTGAACCATGCCAAGCCAGGTCGTACCATGCAGTAGAAAGCTCCAGAAAAAAATACCATTTACCATTTTCTCTTTCTCTCTGTCTCTCTCTCTCACACTCAGACACACACACACACACACAGTGTATATATATTCTTAAATATTTTTTTACCATGCTATCATACCTAACATATGTAATTGTTTTTTGTAATTGTTTGGGTGATCACTTTGCATATAGAAGGTTTTAAGAGACCCAAATCATCACTGCTGCATAGTTGAATTTTTTTCGGGTTGATAATGTGTTAATGGAGCAATTACTTCCATTTCTGTTGCTATGGCATTTCTGTTCTGTGTCGGTGTGTGTCTCTATAAAATCACAAACATGATCTCTGTGCGATCAAATGTGAACCATATTATCAACTCACTATCATGCATTCTGTGCAACTCATTTCTTTTCCCTCTTCATGTTTCGTCCATTTTCTCCACTGCTAAAGAATCTCTCAAGCATTTTAAAAGTGTACTCCTTAGAGTTTCAAACCTTAAGACCTCCTTTAAGGGTTAAGATTCCTTCTTAAATACTTTTTTCCTTACTAAAATATTTTCTTTAGTGCACCCACATTTCTGAGAATTTTCTTAAAATTTTGTCATTAGAGCAATTCGTAGCACTAAGATTTTTCTTGGCCCTAGTTTTCTAGGTAGGTTTTCTAGCTGTTTTTTTTTTTTTTTTTTTGGATTAGACATTGCCTGCCTTGTGCTCTTATAGAAAATGTGACTGATATAAGCATACTACAGCATGAACTGGATGTTTTTTTTTTTTTTTTTTTTTTTATCATGCTATAGTTATGAAATATCTATTTAACTGCCTATTTGAACATTGTGAATGTCAAACCTCAGTATGTTCAGTCGACAGTGTGAACTCTTTCAGTCCATCAGAAAGCAGCTTCACTCCTGAATCCTGCAGGTGATTGTTGCTCAGGTTCAGCTCTATCAGATGAGAGTTTGCTGATTGTAGAGCAGAAGACACAGTTTCACAACATGTTTCATTAAAACCACAGCCATCAAATCTGCCAAAAGAATTTTGCATTAACTAGTAATTTTCATAATCAGGTCAAATATTTCACATGTTTTGAGATATTTGTTTAGTGATGTAAAACAAAACATTTTATTGAACAGCAGTTGGTGAAATTACTCACAGTGCTTTTCTGCAGCATTTCACAGCTGACAAGAGTATAGCGGAATTTGAAGATGATGATGTGAACTTCTTTGGGTTGAACTCATCCAGCACCTTCTCTGACATCAGCAGTATGTAGGTCAGGACTGTGCACATTGAAGATGAGAGATCTCTTCCTGGATGTTCATCTGAACTGAGGTAACTCTGGATCTCCTCATATATTGAATGATCCTTGAGTTCAAGTAAGCAGTAGAATAGGTTGACTAGAGCTTCATCTGAGATATTGTGCTTGTTTTGTTCTTGTTTAATGTATTCACTTATTTTTGAGAGACTCTCTGTGGAGTCTTCGTTGTGTTGGAACAGGCCTTTAAGCAGGTGTTGACTGGATTTCAGTGAAATGCCCAACAAAAACCGTAGGAACAGGTCCAGATGTCCTCTCTTATTGTTCATGTTTTTTTCAATAGCCTTCTGCAGTAACGTCTCCATTGTTATATTTTTCTTCTGGCTCATCAAAGAAAAACTGAAGCTCCTGCATGTTCTTGTTCAGATAGCAGATGAACACATGCACTGCAGCAAGAAACTCTTGAACACTCAGATGCACAAAGCAGAAGACCTTTGCTCCATGAATTCCATGTTCCCTTTTGAAGATCTCAGCAATCATTCCTGTGAACTCAATGTCTTTACTCGCATCAATACCACATTCTTTTAGATCATCCTTATAGAACACAATGTTTTCCTTTTTTAGCTGTTCAAATGCTAACTTGGCTAATTTCAAAATAATTTCCCTGTTTGCTTCTAAGTGTTCTATGAATTCTCTTTCTTCTTGTTCTTCATATTTCTGGTTCTTCATGTCCATCTGTATAAGCAGGAAGTGAATGTACATTTCAGTGAGTGTTGTGCTGATCTTCACTTCACTGTTCTCAGTGAGAATATCCTGAAGTACTGTGGCTGTGATCCAGCAGAACACAGGAATGTGGCACATGATGTAGAGACTACGAGACGTCTTAATGTGTGAGATGATTCTGGAGGACAGACTCTCATCTTTGATTCTCTTTCTGAAGTACTTCTCCTTCTGTTGGTCAGTGAATCCTCGCACCTCTGTAAACAAACCCACATACCGAGGAGGAATCTGATTGGCTGCTGCTGGTCGTGATGTGACCCAGACAAGAGCTGATGGAAGCAGAGTTCCTTTGACCAGACTTGTAAAGAGCACATCTACAGATGCTTTTTTCTCAGTAGTTTTCATTGATTTCCATCTAAAATTTAGAGGCAGCCGACTCTCATCAAGTCCATCAAATATAAATGCTAGCTTACATCCCTTATATAGCTTTGATTTCTCCAGGTTCTCCAGGTCAGGATAAAATTCCAGCAGAAACTCATGGAGACTGAAATCTTCATTTGTCATTAAATTAATTTCTCTGAATGGAAGCAGAAACACACAGTGAATATCCTGGTTAGATTCTCCTTCTGCCCAGTCCAGGATGAACTTGTGCACAGAGACAGTTTTTCCTATGCCAGCGACTCCTTTGGTCAGCACAGTATTTTTCTGACTGTTTTTCCTCAGTTCAGTAAATATATCATTGCATTTGATCGGTTTGTCCTGTGTTTTTAATCTTAAAAGCATCATCAATCTTCAGAATCTCATGTTAGTGATTGACCTCTTTCATATCTCCCTCTGTAATGAACAGATCTGTGTAAACAGCCTTGAGTTGTGCTTCATTTTCTTTGTTTCCTTCAAAAATACATTTAGCTTTATTCTTCATGTTTGTTTTGTGAGATTCAAAAAAGTTTTGCAGCTCTGTAATAAAAAAGGCATATTTGAGAAATATTTTAAAACAAGCATGATCATATTTTTTTACAACTGAAAACAGCACAGTCCATCCCTAACAATATCTAAATATGTTTTCTTGATCACAATCTTTGTATTGGTTGAGATCATCATCCAGCTCATCAAACAGGATGTGAGGCTGCATTTACCACATGTTTTGATCTACTTCATTGAACCTTTGCATGTGTGATTGCAATCATGCCTTGAGGACAATGAATGAATTTGGTCACAGTGTCACATACTTAATCTGTCGACTTTTATAAACAATTGTATCACATCCAGGTCAGAGTTTGCCCACATATGTGACTATTGTGAACTGGATAGTTGAATAAATTGTTTTCTTCTACAGATTTGTATAAATATATAAATAAAAAATTCTTAATCTAAGAAAACACTTAATTTTCATTTGATTTAACTTTTTTCCTGAAATGTTTCTGCCTAAAAATAATAATCAAATCAAAGTAAGAAAATTGTTTTTCAGAGCACTGATATGACTGGCCCTGTGCTTGAGTTATATGTTCTTGTTTACATTTAAATGCAGTAATTGTTGTTTACGGATATGTAGTGAATTCACCTCCAACAGCAGCAGATTTCTTCATATTGCCTCAGTCTGAGCTGTGAGAGAGAAAAAGAGAGAATTATTGACTGGGAAACATTTATGTCCTAAACACATCAGCGAGACAAAGAGGAAAAAGTGGTTTAACTTAAATATTTAATCACGTTACAGTCACAATAAATGTAATGTTACCTTGCTTGTAATTTTTCTCCAACTGTTCAGCCAGATAATTTTGCTTCATCTTTCTCAGCATCTCTACTGTAACCTTCACAGCTTCATCTGGTCCAAAACATTTTATCATCTTGTCTACTGTGTCAAATCTATCCGCCTTTTCCAATTCAGACCTTGATAAATGCTCACAATTTAAGCGCCAATGAAACTCTTTCAGTTCAGCTTCTACCAGCTCCTTCAGTGAATCCACGAGCAGCTCTTTAACAGACGCCATCATCCTTCACATACTTACAGCTGCAGGCCATAAAAAGAAAAGACCCAAAGTGTTTTCACTCTTAAGATGTTGAACTAAGTGTTCAAATCTGGATTAAGTGCACAACATTTGGATTATAAAGCTGTTAATAGAGACATAATCAAAAGGTTGTTTTAAACTGGTTGTTTTAGCAAAAAAACAAAAAGAAAAACTAATGCAAACAATATCTCAATGCTGTCTGATACTGTAAGTGTAGATCAACAGTACATGACACTTTTAAATCTGTATGTTTCAGTATCTCATGAAGTGGTATTATTAACTAACCCCGATTAATCAGATGTTCCTTGTTTCTCCAGTTAACTGTGTCTTGAACAGAAGTTCTGAAACATTCAATTCTTAGGAGAAAGTTTTCTTCATTTTTCTTCTCTCTGCAGGATGTTTTTGTGGGTTTTCTTTTCTGCAGTCCCTCCTACTTCCTCACTCTTTTGACGCTCCCTCCCCCTTCCGTGTTCTCTTTCTTTGTTCTTCTGTAAGTGCATGAGCATATATGTATATCTTCACATGAGTTCAAATGATGAAGGTGGGGATCTGAAGTGCTCCAGGTTATTGAGTTTAGAGTTTAGAGTTTAAACTGTATAGATCAGATTAGAAATAGTATTCTCACCCAAGTGTATGACTAATATGTCTGACACTTCCTGCACAGGCTTCTGTTTCAATGTTTCTTGGCTTGTGTAACACACAGATGTGGCGTATATTTGTCATTGTAAAAAATGATTTTAGCAAATGGCTGCAATATAACAAAGAGTGAAAAATTTAAGGGGGTCTGAATACTTTCCGTACCCACTGTATATAGGACCCTGTGACCAACGAGATTTGAAGAACCAGTTTATAATTTTTGTGAAGTTTAGGCTCACACTTGTTGTTTGTACGTCAGTGTCATTCATCTATAATTTTCTCTGATTTTAGGCATTACTCATGGGGTTAGGTTTAGGTGGAGAGATATATTGTGAAAATTAAATTTTTGAATTAAAATATTGTGAACACATGGCATCGCGGACATACACTTGAAAGACATGCCATTAAAAAAATAAATGTTAATACAAAATGATCTTGCAAAACATTACAAAACAATAGAGTTCGCAGACAGTAAATTAAATATTTTGTTAGTTAATGAAGCATTAAGTGAAAAATGTTAAAGAAATTTCATTTGACCTAGCATGAACAAACAATGTGTGTTTACGCTACCTCAAACAACCCCAGAATTTTGAGCCAACACAATTAACCCAAGAATGTGTTTACAGCAATAGCCCAGCACTTTTTTTTAGAATGTATAATTTTCAGCTTCAACAGTACTGTATCATGTGATTTATAGTGATGCTACATGGTTGTATTCACTTTTGCTGTATACTGAATGTTTGAATTTTGTGTGTTGTTGCTGTTACTAACTATACCACTATACTAAGTGTACTAACTATACCAATTTAGCATCAAAAAGTACACTAAATACACTTTTAATACATTTTATTACGACTAAAATACACTTAGTATAAAACAGTTTATCCAAAATAGCACACTTTAAGTTATGTTAACTAATCATTAACACGCTTAAAGTATACTGACATTTTGTCTTGCTGTATGGGAGATTTACATAAAAATGAGGAACAAATGGTGTCTTTATTGTGTCTTGCTGCTTTTGTCTCATTACTTTAACTGATGGTCATGGTTCATGCTAATCAGTCTCTGTGTTGAGTGTGAACCTTCTCCAATCTCTGTTATAATGAGTGTTATAGTTATGCTGATTAGAGTTGGTGAAAATATGGGTAAATTCCTGTAACTGCTTACATTATTTGCATACTTAATCTTTTGATAATGGCCTCCTGAAATCTGTATAAAACTAGAGTGATTCAGTGTTTTAGTCAGTCTTGAAGACCGAAGTGTCTCAATCTCTGAACTTCACTGCTGAGATAACTACAGCTGTAAAGGGATATTGCAGGTATTTTGTCTTAACCTTATATTTAAAAACATCATTAATGAGATGAGGAGTAACATCAATGCACATGAAGATCAAAGAAGCCTTCAGAGTCAAGCATGAAACTAAGGTACAAGCAAAAATGTTGTTTATAAAAAAGGAGAGCGAAGACGTAAAGATTGAAGAAGCACTGAGAGTCAAACATGAAGAAACCGAGGAACAAACAAAACTGGCGCTTAAGGAGGAAGAAGACGAAAGATAGAAGAAACAGAGAGTCAAGAAGAAACTGGTGTTTTATTAAAATGGAGAGTGAAGATGTGAAGGTTGAAGAAACATTGAGAATCAAACGTGAAGATTCTGAGGAACAAACAGGTGGGTTTTCTTCTAAAAGCTGGACTCACTTACTTGATCCTTATTAAACATTTATTAAACATTTTTGAAGAATGTCTTATCAGTCTTGTAATTGAAATGGTTTTATCTGACATGGAGCGAGAACTTCATGTGGACAGATATGTTGAAATTACATGTCACATTACCTATAAAATGAGAAATGAAACATACAAAACTCATCATTAAGACATACATATCATCTAATGATGGGAAGAGGTTTTGAGCTTAGTGTGTTAATCTCAAATTCTTGAGGGTTTTAGTTCCAACCCCATTCAAACCTGATCCAGCTAATCCAGCTAATCTTCTGACTCTTCAAATCTGCAGAGCTGTGGGTTTAAGACTTAGTCTACTTAGGATCTATGCATGTTGGTTTTGATTTTTGTTTTTGTGCTATTAAAATGGCGTTAATTAGGTTTTATCTTTTTTTTGCATTAGACCTGACGACACTGAAAGAGGAAAGTCAAGAATTCAATAAAGAAGAAGATGACATTCATTCTGAAAAGACACGAAAAAGAGATCAAAAGACAGCAAACAGAAGATATTTCACCTGCCATCAGTGTGGAAAGAGTTTCAACAAAAAGGAAAGCTTGAAGTCCACACAAGAATTCACACCGGAGAAAAGCCTTTCACCTGCCAACAGTGTGGAAAGAGTTTCATTCAAAAAGTAAATCTTAAATACCACACAAGAGTTCACACTGGAGAGAAACCCTTCACCTGCCAACAGTGTGAAAAGAGTTTTACTAAACCAGGAAACCTTAAAGACCACATGAGAGTTCACACTGGAGAGAAGCCTTTCACATGTAAGCAGTGTGGAAAGAGTTTTATTCAAAAACGCATCTTAAAAACCACATGAGAATTCACACGGGAGAAGCCTTCTCCTGCCCTCAATGCGGAAAAGTTTTGCACATAAACAACACCTCGATGCCCACATAAGGATTCACACCGGAGAGAAACCTTTCACCTGCCAACAGTGTGGAAAGAGTTTCACTGAAAAAGGAAACCTTAAGAAACACATGAAGATTCACACGTAAGAGAAGGTGAAGAGTTTCAGATGTAAAGTAGATCTTTAACATGTAAAAATCACACCAGAGTGATTACTGTTCGGTGTGTCATGTGATTAACTGCTAAGTTCCAATATGTTTTCATGCTTTGTCTGGTGGACGATGGACACATGCTTGAATAAAATCAAAGGGAAGCATGAAAATGTGCCTGAAAATGGTAGATAAATTACTAAATTTAGAAACTGTAAGTTGTGTTAACTTAAAACATTTCTTTGAAAGAAGTCAGGACTGGGGCTAGAACCCGGGTCTCTGGCAAGAGATTCTTATGTTCCACCTCTGAGCCACAGAAGACAGTTGAACCCAATAGTGAGGCCGCGTTCTTGGATTAACTCAACAAAGTTTAATGAGCAAAAGCAAAGGGTACAAAAAATCCTTTTCTTAGAGAAGGTCAAAACAATAATCATCAGTCCAAAAAAGATACAACAGGAGGGAAAAAAACTCCAAAACTAAATTCAGGGAAAAGGCATCAACAAGCCAATATTAACATAAAAACAAAAGATTTGCCAAGAAAAGTTCTAGAGTAGACTTACAATAGGACTGGCTAAGGAACATCAATATCCAAGCAAAGAACCCAAACGAAGTCCTCTGTTTAAATACATTGGCTAAAACGAGGCACATGTGAAAGCAGTTGCACTGATTAGAAACAAACAACGCAGACACGAGGGCTCTATAGGGACATCTAGTGGCCAAAATAAAGCATTTCAAGCAAAAGCTCTGACAGAAAGAGCTAAACTGCATATTGACAAAGTAAAAACAGAATTGTCATTCATTAATTAATAAAAAATAAGAAACAGTAAAAAAAATAAGCACAATTACCTAAGAATTCATTAACTAAACGTTATGCAATCTAGGAAAACCCAACACAAGTTGAAAACATATTTTGCCCATAACAAAAGTTATGGCGATCGGAAGTTGGCCGATTCTTTGTTCTTTGGCCATATTTTTAAAAATGCATATATTTTTATACAAATTCTTCTTTCTGTGTCAAACTAACAATATACATTAAAGCCACCTTTCTATGTTGTTTTTTTATACATTTCAACCTCCTTATATGTGTCATGGAGTGCTCTAAAAATTCCTGGTATATGGCTTGCGCTTGACCTTGGAACTCAGAAAACACAGTGGACCAACACCAGCAGATGACAACAGACCCCAAACCATAACTGACTGTGGACCTCAAGCAACATGGATTCTGTGCAAAGATCTTCGTTTTGCAATGACCTTTTGCAATGTCTTGCCCTCCTTATGAAGGTTCTCAATGGTCGTCTTTGAACGACTGTCAAGTCAGCAGTTTTCTTCAAGACTGTGTAGCCTATAGAACTAGACTGAGAGACCATTTAAAGGCCATTGCAGGTGTTTTGAGTTAATTATCTGATTACAGTGTGGCACAGGTGACTTCAATATTAAACCATATCACAATATAAAACTTTTCTGAGATACTGAATTTGGGATTTTAGTTTAGGGATTAGTTGTCAGGTATAGTCATAAAAATTAATATACAATTTGAAATATTAAAAGTCTGTGTGTAATGAATGAATATATATATAAAATATATATACTGTAAATACTATATTTTTAATCTTAAATAGTGTTGTATCATGATTTGTGACGCTACATGTCACGTTCGTGGTTTGACGCGAGAGAAGGAGCACTCGAGAAGCAAAATAAACTTAAACAGATTTAATCTCAACGGGCAAAATAAATATACAAAAGCAAGCAGAACAAAAAGCACAAGTAGACCTCAGGAACAAAAACCACGCATGGACATCGGGTAAGGACATTGACGATCGGACAACCGGAATACAAAGACACAGGACTGAAATACACAAGGAAATTGATCAAATTAACAGGGAGCAGGTGAAGACAATTACACAATTAACATGAAGGGAAGGTAGGGCACAGAGAGCACATGGCACGAGTCAAAAACAATAACAGAGTCCGGAGATGTGACACTGCATGGATGTACTCAATATTGAGCAATATTGACACGACATACATCCACACTGCTAATCATGATATTCATTCTATTAGGTAGTATGGCTTTTTAATACAGATTTTTTCCCATCCGATGTAGTAAAAGAATCTTATATTTTTTGAATTGTAAATGTATAATTTAAAATAGTTTTGTATTGTATTGTATTATTGTTTGAGAAAAGTCAATAGGGCGATCTCAATAGTTTTTAGCAGGGGTAGGACACCTGCGCTACTAAAGTTTGAACCACACGACCGTAAACAGCATCTGTTCTACTTGATGGTCCATAAAAGTATTAGTGGTAAACAAAGTTCTTTAGATGCCTTCACTGAATCCATGTCTGGTTAGTTCCTTCTGTCACACAAACAAGGCATATTCAATTGCATTACAAAGAAGTATTTATTAGTCTCTCATTTTAAAGATGTGGTCAGCTCATTTGCAGCAATGGCCTGAGAATATAGAATATTTGAATAATTATCGCATTTGCATGTTCATGGTTGTCTGATGTTGATTAATGACAACATGGCATTTGTATGTTTTTTTTTTTAATGAATGATAATTTAAAATTACTTTATTTTAATTTATTTTAAGTAATCTACCCAGTTCCAGTTATAACTATAAAACACTTTTTCTAGTCTAAAAATGTCCCAAGATGTTATAATTTACAGTTTATCTTTTTAAACTGCTTAAAACTATTTGAAACGTCAACAAGCAATTGTAGTGCCCCCCTGCGTGAAAACTCTGCGTGTTTTCTTCAGAGGAAATGGATATGAGTCATCAACATGCAGTGACGTCAACAAACCAAAAAACGAAAGAAAAAGCTGGTCCGTTGGGTGAGTTTATCATCTTCCAATAATATATTTTCAAAGTTTACTTACACTATGCTCACGAAAAGATTTTATAAATTTATCGCTGTAGCTTTAATATTCTGCTTTTGTGACTCTCAGAACAGCCTTTAATACCAAAGAGGATACCAAGTGATCATAGGGTACATCCAAATGTACATCTTAGAAAAAAGTGCTTTACACTACTTCAATAGTGTATGATTTGTGAAAATATTATTTTAAACACTGTTGGGTGCTTCTAAGCTAGAAGGACAGATCCAATTAAGGCTTTATATTTTGAGTGCCATCTAAAATGTAATGGATGTCCACTGGGCTGAGCATAGTGGTTAACTAATCCTGACAGGTTTAACTACTTGTCATTTTGCTTAGGTTGTCAAACCAAAGTTCACTACAATGTGCTGTACCAGGTGCATTTTTAAGCTTCCTGGCTGCTCATGTCACCTCGCTCTTTACATTCAGCTCTCCATTACACATGTGCTTCATTTCAGAAGTGTTCTTGATGCTATCTAAGTTACCTTTGGGACCTAGTTTGTAGCAAGTAAAGATGGTAATGATGTTTTTGGAGTCGTTTTATCCTCCTCTGCTGAGATCTTGAGAGATTTAATGTATTATTTTATTTGCATGCTGCAGTTGTAGTTGTTTTGTTTTGTTCTTATTCTTTCAGTGATTCTGCTTGCTAACAGGAGCTGGCTAACTTAATCACAGTGTCTGAATTCATCATGTTGACATGTGTTATGTGTCACACGTTAGCAAAAAAAGTAAAGAAAAAAACCTTAATGTGATCTGTAATGATTAAACAACCGACTCTCCTGTGGCCTCATGGGATAGGAAAATGTCCACCTTATGTGTACTGCAAAACCGTTGGATGCAGTAGTATGGATTGAGACTGCATACTGTTTTTTTGCATACTATATAGTATGGAAGTATCGGATGCAGCGTTGTTCTCAGCGCTGGACTACAGCAATAAAGTAAACTAGTAAAACAGATGTTTATCAGAATTTAAACTGGTCTAAATAATTACTACAATAAAGACCAGTAAATTAATGTCAGAATGTTGTCATTTTATATTTTGAAAGAGAACAGTTCATTTGAATGTGACTTTGTCCAAATGCAGAACTGAATTCTTTATGGAGACGCACAAGAGCACCGCCTCTAAAAAGAGTCACAGTGAAGAGGAAGAAGAGGTGAATGCAGAAGTTGCAGAATCTACAGGACCCTGCTGTGTTCCGATGAAGAGCAATGAATACATGCCACAGTCACCCCCTAAGTTCAGTGATGGAACAGCGACATTTAACCCCAGGTGAGATAATAAACAGCAAGAAACAAGTACCAGGTACGTCTCCGCCTAGGCAGGTTATACTCAATTTCGGGTTGCCGAGATGGAGGCCATGGAGAAATATATTTCTAATTCTCTAGCAGCTGGGATCATTCGGCCCTCTTCTTCCAAGGGGTGGGGCAGAATTTTTCATTGTTCTGAAGAAGGATGGCTTTCATTGTTGATGTCTTCAGCATTCTAGGTTGATTAGTTCATATATGTTTACCTGTGTTGGAAACTTTTTTAGCTTCTTTTTAAGAAGAGACCAGGAGATTCTTGGTAAAGCAGGAGTTCATTTTTATTTCGTTGCTGTAGTCATCTGCAAGAAGTCTTCAAGAAATCTTTAAGAAAATCATCAAGCAATCTCCAAGAAAATCTTCAAGAAATCTCCAAGAAACAAATCTAACTGAAACATGTTAGGTTGGAGTTTATATGTTTCAAAGGGGGAGGAGTACACAGAGGTGGAGACCAGTAAAACAAAAGTATGCAAATGCAATCAGAAACTTAGCCCAGAACAGGAACTTTCCGATCCTTGATCTATTTAGCATCCAGGTGTCATTCAAATGCATAGGTGAAACAAAAGGCACAGTTGTACCTTAGGATTAGCATTCACACTTGATTTAGGACACCTACCAGATGTTCAAGAACTGAAAGACAAAAGATAACTGTCTCGGGGCTTGGGCTTCCTGCTCTTAGAATGTAAATCACAATACACATTCAGCATATACTGTTATATTGGAGTCTGTGTTTAACCTTTTATAAATTTGTAATACAGCACCTGGATGACATTTTCTTAGTCTTTCCAGCAACATGTGCAGCACATCAAGCGAATGCTCCAAAAGCTGCTGGAGAATTGGGTTTGTTAAGGCAGAGAAGTGCACGTTTCACACACATCTGTTTTAGGTTACATCATTACGGCTGGGGGAGTATGCATGGACCCTGAGAAGGTTAAGGCTGTGTATTGGCCAACCCGATTCCCTTTAAGGCCCCGAAGAGGTTTCTGGGGTTCGGACATTTTTACAGATGTTTCATGCGTCATTTCAGCCAACTAGGCAGTCTGACAACCTTGACCTCCACCAAGATGGCGCTCAGGTCGTCAGTACAACTGAAGCTGCATTTGCCAAACTGAAATGCTGCTTTGTTTCTGCTCCCATTCTTACAGTGAAGAGGAGTGTGTGCTATTCCTATAGAAATTTAACTATTTTGAGGAAATCAAACCTTTTTGAGTTGTTTTGATTAAACTGATTGAACATTCATAGAATACACCTTCTCGACTAATCGTCCAGCATCTAGTACAATTCAGTGTTTTCTCCTGTGTCTGTCCACCTGTTTTAGTTCTCCCAGATTGTTTCCCCATGTTTAAAGCCCATTTTTAAAGCCCATTCTGTTTAGTCATTTTTGTCCATCCTTGAAGTATTTACATTGTTTTGGTTATCCTGTGTTTCCTATGTTGGAATTTGGCCTTGTCTCTTTCATGCGACACATAATGTTACAAGGGGCCTTCTTGCTGTCTTGGAGGTGTCTGGCCAAGCACCAATTTGAATACCACACCTGCACTGACTGTAGTTACAACAGTGATCAGTGGCAATAATCACATGAATTATGTTTTTCTTCATTACCTTTTAGAGTAAAAGAAAAAGAGCAGCACAACCAGAACCCAGCTGCTTTTCTATAAAGAGTGACACATCCATGCCAGAACCCCTTAGTTTTGGAGATGGAGCAGTGACCTTTGAGACCAGGTGAGAAAGTAACCATTGATTGAGAAAAAGAGACAGAATGGCATCTAAAATATCAGTGATAAAAATCCATTGTCTGAAATATTTACCTAACTTTCTGTATCATTAGAAGAAAAAGAGCAGCACAACCAGAACCCAGCTGCTTTTCTATAAAGAGTAACACATCCATGCCAGAACCCCTTAGTTTTGGAGATGGAGCAGTGACCTTTAAGCTCAGGTAAGACAGTAACCATTGCTGGAGACAAATGTCAGAATTACAGTTTAAACTAGTAGTTCTCAATATTTAACTTATTGTTAGTCTGGTTTCCCATGTTCAGATTCTTGCCTGTGTATTTCAGATTATTCGGATTTATTTACTGTATATTGCTTCTGCCACACAGATCTAAAATAAACATGCTGTTTCTATCCAAGCTGTTAACTTTCACAGACACAACCAGCTGTTTTTGAACCTTAACCTTGAGGTTTTGTAAAACCTTAATGTGTGTGAAAGAGAACTTAGTTTAGTTTTTCTGCTTTCTGTCCTTGTGCTTCAGATGTGCGCACTCAGAAAAACGTATATCAGAAGTTTGAACTAATATGGTTTAGAATGCAATGCAGGTTCAAGCTGTAATGGCACAGCAAAAATAGCAAAATCCACTTTTGCTATATTAATGGCAGGAAAAAGCGGTGAATGCACCCAGGCAAGTCTCAAGTCCCATTCCCTTTAAGATCGGAACGCTATTTACATGGTGGAATTTGTTGGCAAAAAGCTCAACGCTACTTATGTGAAGAAAACGATCTGCTCATTCCCAAGTAAAAGTGTGCGAGTGGAATCTACAAATATATATATATATATATTATTGTGACGAAGCGTCCGAGGATCGATCAGCGTTGCCCTGGGAACAAAACACGGAACACCTACACCAGCCACTCAACGACGGATTCGCCCACACCTGGAGCTCATCAGCCGCGGGCCAGATAAGCCCGCCAGGCGACGGCTTCATTGAGCCACAAGACTCCGTAACGCAAGCTAACCTTTTGTCTCTTTCTTTGTCTCCCAGAAGCTACAACGTGAGCGGGCCTGCCTGAGCTACTTCCCTAATACCTCACAGTGGACTCCCTCACGTTATTAAGCACGGGGAAACACCGAGACGACTCACCGCTGCACTCACCGGATTCACCGCTACACCACCCCGGACACACCGCCGCACTCCTCGCACGGACTCACCGCTCACCTTCTGTGTATTGTCTAATAAATACACCTCCGGGTTTCACTGCACCTGTTTCTCTTGTGCTTCCTCTGCCTCGCCACAAGTGGTGGAGCAGTTTTTAAGCGCAAGAGAACAGAGGAAACAAAGAGAAAGGAAGAGCGCTGTCGCGCCTCTATTAAAGGTTCCCCACAACATCAACTTCTCTCTTTGTTTTCCTCCCAGGCAGCGCCGCTTCCCGCGAAGATGGAGGAGTTCCTCCAACGCCTCTCAGAGGTTTCCATTCGCCAGCAGCAGATCGTCGAGCATTTGGCTACCCGCCAGAACGAGACCGAGCAGGAGCTCGCTGCTCTCCGCCGCCACTCAACCACGCCCCGGCCGTGCCTGATCTCCGGATGCAAGCCACACAGCTGCTACCCAAAATGTCCGCCAGCGATGACCCAAATATATCTCGAGATGTTCGAGCCGTCGCAACCACGGAGGGATGGGACCGAGGGATTGGGCACGCGTTGGCCCCGCTGCTGTCAGGAGAGCCCCAGCGCCTTTACTTCAGCATGCCGGCCGACCTGGCGAATGTATACGCACGACCTAAAGAGGGAAATCTTGGGCAGGGTCGGTCTATCACCGGTCTGCGCAGCCCAAGCCTTCCAAGAGTGGGTCTTCCAGTCTCGCCAGCCGGCAAGGACCCAGGCCGCCGAACTTACTCGGCTAGCGCACACTGGCTCCTGGACGGGACACCAACCCCGCCATCATCGTGGAAAGGGTGGTGATAGATCGGCCCCTGCGGGCTCTCCCGGAATTATCGCCAGGCGGTCGGTATGAGAAACCCCAAGAACGTCACAGAGTTGGTTGAGGCGGTCGAGCTGGCGGAAGCCGCACAGCGTTGAGAGGCCGGGGAGGCGGCGCCATCTTTCCCGGAGGGTGTCCCAGGAGCGGCCGCCGCCGGAGGGCACCCGCGACCAATGGAAAGGGCGGCGGTCCCGACCGTGAGAGATGAGCCGATGCCAACCGAAGAGGCTTCCAACTCCTCTAGAGCGTGGCTGGCAGGCTGCAGTCTCCACCGGGAGCTTCCCAGCGCCGCGCACCGGAAATCCCCGCCGGCCTGAATGGACGGAAGTTCAGAGCCCTCCTGACTCTGGCAGTACCATCAGCCTGGTTCAGTCCTCGCCTCCTACCCAGCCAAGACGGAACCGCGGAACGCGGCTGCCACTGACCTGCGTCCACGGGACACCAGGAAAGTCTCCACCCGTCTCATCACCGTGGCACGCGACAGGAGGAAGCTGGCCCCTGGAGGTGGGCCTCGTACAGGACCTGCCGGTACCAATCATCCTCGGGCGGGACTGGCCGGGTTTCGAGGAGGCGCTACACACCGCGACACAGCCTGTCAGCCCTCAAAGCCCTCGCGGAAGAGGCGAGAGGGGAGAGGAAACCGCCGCCTGCCGCTCTCCTAGCATCGGACAGCGGGAAGAGATGGTGAGTCCCCTCCGAATACTACTAATGTATTCTTTGATGTGTTCCAACAGGTAGTCGGAGGGGCTCGTTCGGCGGGCTCAGCGGGAGGATGACCGGCTCAAGAATTGCTGGAACCAGGTACATTTCATGGATGGAGAAGAGACGCGGCCCGGCCCCATCCTCTTCCCCATTTTATTGTGGAGAACGGCCTACTCTATTGTGTCGCCCAGCGGAGGGGGGAGGAGAAACGGCTCCTGGTGGTGCCCCGAGGAAAGTGGACACCATCTTGAGCTCGCCACGCCCACCCGCTGGCCGGACACCTCGGGCCGCCAACACTATCAAGAGGATCCGGGACCGCTTCCACTGGCCGGGCTCGACGGAGATGTGAAACTGTTCTGCCAGGCCTGCCCCGAGTGCCAGAAGACCTCGCCGGCCACCTCCCCTAGTCCACTTATCCCGCTGCCCATAATCGAGGTGCCCTTCGAGCGCATCGGGATGGATCTGGTGGGCCCGCTGCCGAGGTCTGCCCGCGGCCACGAACACATCCTGGTGATCGTGGACTACGCCACCCGGTACCCCGAAGCCATCCCACTCCGCAAAGCCACCGCCAAGGCGATCGCCCAGGAGCTCTTCACCCTGTCCACCAGAGTGGGGATACCCGGGGAGATACTGACCGACCAAGGCACCCCGTTCATGTCCCGAGTGATGGCACGACCTCTGCCGGCTGCTACGGATCCAGCAGCTGCGCACCTCAGTGTACCACCCCCAGACGGACGGACTTGTGGAGCGGTTCAACCAGACACTGAAGCAGATGTTGAGAAGGGTTGTCTCCGAGGACAAACGGGACTGGGACCAGATGCTCCCCTACGTCCTCTTCGGGGTGCGAGAGGTGCCCCAGGCCTCCACCGGCTTCACCCCATTCGAGTTGCTGTTCGGCCGACAGCCGCGAGGCCTGCTGGACGTGGCAAAGAGGCTCAGGGAGCAGCAGCAGCAGCCGGATGCCCAGAGGTCGGTCGTAGAACACGTCCAAGCCATGCGGGACCGAATTGAACGGGTGATGCCCCTCGTGCGGGAGCACATGACGCGCAGGCCCAGCAGCAACAACAACGACACTATAACCGCCCTGCACAACCCCGGGAATTCCAGGTCGGCGATCGGGTCGCGGTACTAGTCCCCACAATGCTTGCAAATTCCTGGCCACCTGGCAGGGTCCATATACCATCCTGGAAAAGATTGGCCCGGTTACTTACCGAGTCCGCCAACCAGACCGTCGACGCACGAACAAATATACCACATTAACTTGTTAAAGAAGTGGGTGGGGACTAGAGAACACCTTTCCACACTCGCCATTCAGGAGGGCCCGCGTCGTCGACACCAACGCCTTGCTCGCTCCGCACAGAAGACGGAACTCCAACATTTGGTCGGTCAGTTCTCGGATGTGTTCTCGCCCACGCCGGGCAGACTAACCTCCTCCAGCACGAGATCGGACCCCTCCGGCGTCATCGTCCGGCAGCGGCCCTACCGATCCCTGAGGCTCGCCGGCGAGCTATTGAGGGAGGAGGTAAACCAAATGCTGAAGTTGGGGGTGATTGAACCATCGACGCCCAGCCCGTGGTCCAGCCCCATCGTCCTGGTTCCAAAACCGGGCGGCACCCTCCGCTTCTGCAATGACTACGGCGACTCAACCAGGTCTCCGAGTTCGACGGATATCCCATGCCCGTGTAGACGAACTGCTGGAACGTCTTGGAAGGGCCCGGTATATCTCCACCTCGATCTCACCAAAGGATTCTGGCAGGTTCCGCTGTCAGAGGAAGCCAAGCCAAAACGGCTTTCTCCACCCCGGCGCCACTGGCAATACCGGTCCCTTCCCTTCGGCTCCACGGGCACCAGCCACCTTCCAGAGACTAATGGACATCTTACTCCGACCCCACCAACAGTGCGCCGCAGCCTATCTTGACCGACCTTGTGATTCACTCGGAGACCTGGGAAGACCATCTGGAGCGCCTGCGGAGGGTGCTTCGGATCTTCGGACGGGCTGGACTCACCGCCAACCCCAAGAAATGTCACCTGGCGCTCTTGCCGAAGTACCTGGGTTACCGAGTTGGGCGAGGACTGATCCGGCCACAGGAGAGTAAAGTCACCGCGGTCCAGGAGACCCGAGGCCCACCAACAAAACCCAGGTATGCGCCTTCTTGGGGTTGGCAGGTACTATCGTTGTTTCATCCCCGACTTCTCCTCCATAGCCGCCCCTCTGACAGACCTGACCAGGAAGGGGCAGCCTGAACGAGTTCTGTGGAACCCGACGCGAGGAAGCGTTCCAGAGGATTAAGGCCGCACTCACCTCAGACCCTGTCCTGAGAGCCCCGGACTTCGGCTGCCCCTTCCTGCTACAGACGGATGCTTCTGATGTGGGTCTGGGAGCCGTGCTGTCCCAGATCCAGGAGGGTGAGGAGCATCCGGTCCTATATATCAGTAGGAAGCTGACCCCCGCCGAGAAGAACTACGCCGCGGTGGAGAAGGAGGCCCTAGCCGTCAAAGTGGGCAGTCCTGGAACTGCGGTACTACCTCCTGGGCCGGCGGTTCACCCTGCTTACCGACCACGCACCCTCCAGTGGATGGCCAGGGCCAAGGACACGAACGCCAGGGTGACCCGCTGGTTCCTCGCGCTCCAGGACTTCCACTTTGACGTGCAACACCGCGCTGGGACAGCCAACGCCAACGCCGACGGCCTATCGCGGATGTGGTCGGCTTTTGCAGGTCTGTCAGGGGTCACTCCCCACCCACCCCAAATTTCCCCGTTACTACGCTCTGCTTTATCCACCAGGACCAGGACAGCGCTTGGGGGTGTGACGAGCGCCCCGAGGATCGATCAGCGCTGCCTGGGGAACAAACCACGAACACCTACACCAGCCACTCAACGCACGGATTCGCCACACCTGGAGCTCATCAGCCGCGGGCCAGATAAGCCCAGCCAGGCGACGGCTTCATTGAGCCACAAGACTCCGGTAACGCAAGCTAACCTTTTGTCTCTTTCTTTTGTCTCCCAGAAGCTACAGCAACGGACGGGCCTGCCTGAGCTACTTTCCCTAATACCTCACAGTGGACTCCTCACGTTATTAAGCACGGGAAACACTTGAGACGACTCACCGCTGCACTCACCGGATTCACCGCTACACCACCCTCGACACACCGCCAGCACTCCTCGCACGGACTCACCGCTCACCTTCTGTGTATTGTCTAATAAATACACCCTCCGGAGTTTCTACTGCACCTGTTTCTCTTGTGCTTCCTCTGCCTCATCGCCACATATATATATATATATATATATATATATATATATATATATATATATATATGTATATGTGTATGTGTGTGTGTGTGTGTATGTATGCGGTGTGAATTGGCATGATTTATCTATTTATTTGCCAATTTCATTCATCATTATAAGTAGTAATAGCTGAAATGTAAATAGATAGGCTAATTCTGATACACGCAATGACCATCCATCATTACATTTTTATATGTATGTAATTGTTGGACAACAATCCACATATAAATCCTACTATAACACATGTCGGCCAATCACTTTTATTTATATAGCGCTTTTAATATTACAGATTGTATCAAGGCACTGAACAGTATCAATTAGGAGAATAGATTGATAGTAATGTGTAATGATTTGAGGTTAAACACTTAATTTTTTATTAAATGCAGAAATCGTCTCTGTAATAAAATCTAAAGAAATGAACTGTCCCTAACCAAACAAACCAGAGACAACAGCAGCAAGGAACCAAAACCTCATCCGTGACAGAATGAGGGAAAAGAAACTGGGCTTAGTTGGAGACCAGTTCTCCTTTGTCCAGACGACCAGCACTTCTAGTTTCTAGTTTAAATTTGAAACACAGCCATGTCTGATTGTGCCAACTTGTGTGAGTAAGTGAGTGTGTGCGTGTGCGCGTCTGCTTCCTGTGAACTGTCTACAGGGCTCATCTAGGTGTTTTGGTCTCTGATGAAGTTCATCTCTTGGTGCTGATCCACCATCTGATCCGGGTACGAATTGAGAAACAGAATAAGAAAGAAACAGATAATATTAGCATAGATGTCATTCTTTTTTATAATGTAATGAGTACATTGAGTGTTATGAGGAGTGTTCCCGGTTTTGGCTTATCTAATTAATAAAGGCAATCCTTTAAAAGATAATAAAAGCATAATAATGTTATGTGTGAGCTAGGTTAAAAAGATGTGACTTTAATCTAGATTTAAACTGGCAGAGTGTCTGCTTCCCGAACAGAGTTAGGGAGATTGTTCCAGAGAGATCTGGCACCCGCAGTTGATTTTGATATTATAGGTATTATCAAATGGCCAGAGTTTTGAGAACGCAGCGGACGTGCAGGGCTATAATGTGATAACAGCTCACTCAAGTATTGAGGAGCTAAACCATTCAGGATATAGATATAGATAATTAACAAGATTTTTAAATCTATCCAATGTTTGATAGGGAGCCAGTGCAGTGTTAACAGAACCAAACTAATATTGTGAGCATTTGTTGTTTCACAAAATGAGGTCTTTTTAAATTGCATGACTTTTTAGGCATGTTTTGCTTTATACAATGTAATTTAACCATTAAAAAAGAAAATTCCAGAAAAATGTAAATGGAAAAAACTGATTCCAGAAAATAAATAAAATTGAATCTGTGGGATATTTTAAACTGAAACTTCAGAGACAAATTCTTATATCACAGATTTTAAAAAGGAGCATACTATGTCTGTTTTTAAATATTCATCCACATTGTCAATTCTGTAGTATTTTATTTTTTAAGAAAACACAGTGTTCTATCATTCCTGCAAATGTGTCCACCAGAGAGCATTGTCTCCATTTATCCCTGTATGTCCATTTACAGTGTCCTTGTGAATAGTTTTTCATTTCTGTTTGATGTCAAGGGCAAATTTTTCTAAACACTATTTCAGATTTGAAACAAACATGATGAAATTTTCACATCAACATTCAATGAATTAAACTTGATTTGATTGATTAAGGGCAGTTTCAGCCTTAAAGTATTTTAAAACTCTGAAGTATCTCAGTTAGATTTGAATATGACACACTAAAAGATCTTTCAGCTCAAGTTCTCATTTATTATTGGTGTTGTTCTTGTTTTTGCTGTATGGATAGAGATGATGAGATTGGAGACCTGCACAAGGATTCTCAACAACCAATACATGATGAATTACAAGGGTCAAAGGCCAAAACAAAACCAGTATGAAGAACATAGTATGAGAGCTTATTTGAGGGAATAAAACTCAAGAGAATCAAACCCTTCTGAACAGAATCTACACACAACTTTACATTATAGAGGGAGAGAGCAAAGGAGTGAATGAGGAACATGAGGTTTTACAGATAGAGAAAGCAGCCAAAAATACAAGACACTCCAATCTACTGCAATGACATTTTAAACACTTATCTGAACCATGATGTAAAAGAATGAAAATAATATAAAGACTGTTCTTACTAAAAGGAATCGCTGAATTGGAAAACTGCCTCTGTGCAGAAGTTCATTCTGACTGGGCTGAGGAAAAGCCAATCAGGATGTAGACTTCATGTTTGTGCTTCCATTTCGAGAGCTGAACTTGATTAAAGATCATCAGTACAGCTCTTCACAGACTTCTGCTTGACTTTTATCCTGAACTTGAAGATCTGGACTCAAATATTTATGAGGAGTGTAAAGTTGTGTTCATCTTTGATGGTTTGGATGAAAGCAGAATTTCACTGATGTTTTCAGATGTTCAGAAAGTTTGTGATGTGACTCCAGACTTCATCACTGGGTTTGTTGATATCAAACCTGATGAAAGGAGATCTGCTTTCCTCTGCTCTCATCTGGATCACCTCCAGACCAGCGGCAGCCAATCAGATCCCCACCAAATACATCAGCCGCCTTACAGAAATTCAGGATTCAATGACCTTCAGAAGGAGGAATATTTTAGGAAGAGAATCAGTGATGAGCATCAAGCAAACAGAATCATCTCACACACATCAGAAGGGCAAGAAGCCTCCACATTATGTGTCACATCCCTGTCTTCTGCTGGATCTCATCCACTGTGCTTCAGAAGCTCCTGGATGAAGGTCTGAGTGAGGAAATCCCTCAAACTCTGACTGAAATGTACATTCACTTCCTGCTGATTCAGGTCAATAGGAGGAATCAGAAATATGAAGAGAAAGATCCAGAGAAAGTCTTGCAGTCCAACAGAGAAGTGATTGTGAAACTTGCTGAACTTGCTTTTAAACAGCTGGCAAAGGGAAATGTTACATTCTACAAAGAGGACATGAGTGAGAGCAATATAGACATCACTGATGCATCAGTGTATTCTGGGATTTGTACTGAGATCTTTAAGGAGGAATCTGTCATTCATCAAAAGAAAGTCTACTGTTTCATACATTTTGAGTTTTCAGGAGTTTCTAGCTGCTATGTGTGCTTTACTGTCATCTTCTAGAGAAATGGAGCAATTGCAGTTGTTTTTATAAATATACAAACCTTTAAGGTAATCCTTTGTGTCAGCTGCACAATATCAGCAGTTGATCAAACTCTTCAGAGTGAAAACGGACACCTAGATCTTTTTGCGATTCCTGCTGGGTGCCTCACTGGAGTCTAATCAGAGACTCTTACAGGATCTACTGCCACACAGTGAAAAGCTCCAAAGGCAATCAGAGAAACTACACAGTATATTAAAGAGAAAATCAAAAGAGACGATTTTCAGAATGATATCTCAGCTGACAGATCCATCAATCTATTCCTCTGTCTTCTGGAAATAAATGATGAGACTCTGTACAGAGAGATTCAGGACTTTGTGAAATCAGACAAAAAACTCAGAGAAGAAACTTTCTCCTGCTCACTGCTCAACAATAGCCTACATGATTCAGATGTCAGAGAAGGTGCTAGATGACTTTGATCTGAAGAAATACAACACATCGGCTGTGGGTAGATGGAGACTGATACCTGCTATGATGAACTGCAAAAAGCTCTGTAAGTATTTATTAATGACATTAGAAAAAAAAAACTGTTGCCTTTGTCTTAAGGGAAACCTAACCTTAAAGCTTTTTATTTATTTATTTATTTATTGTCAAATGCAGTGTGACAACATACTTTTTTTAGTATGTGCTTAATTTTTGCTAATTTCAGCCTAAAGAAGGTGGAAAATGGAGTCGAAAATCAGATGGCTGGGCTTCTTTAACTGCTAAACATGGGTGCAAATGTTTATCTGACGAGTTCATAACAGTTGAGGACTGTCTAGTCGCAATTAGTAGTGAGGACGGTGCTCGTAATTTTATGTCCAAGGATGAATAAAGCGGTGTTGTCTTCGTGAGAAAGAGGTTTCTTTGGTTCAGCATATAGTTGAGATATTCTACCATTGTTGAGTCTTTCTAAGAAGGTTATCCTTTTGAATGTACATTACATGTGTGCATCTTGAGACAGAACAATGGAACTGGACATAGCAGGATATTTTCAAAAAGGGTTGTTTAAAGCAGCAGTCTGTCTTAGCATTTAGATTTTAATGTATAAACAGTCAAATCTCTAATTGTCACATAATTCAATTTCATATTAAGAAATTATTTTAACCCAAAAAGCTAACTATGCTCAAACTGGTTGTCTTTAAAATACAAATCCCACCAAGCAAACACATACAAAACTAAGTTACTGTGTCAGTCTAATGGATAAAAAGGCATTTCAAACGTATGGTATATAGCTGATATTTGCATCATTAATGACTTATCTGGCCCACCCACAATTAATCAGAATGCAATTTTTATTAACTTAATTAATTAATTAATTAAATAATTTTTATTAATTATTTTTATTAACTGACCCAAATAAAAAAAAAAAAAAAGTTACTGACTGCAGCTTTAATTACCAATGTGCAAAAGAGGTATTTTCCACACTTATTTTTCTTTGGATTAAATTATTTAATATCTATTTCATTCCTCTGACTATAGATGCGACAGCTGTAGTCTCTCTGAACAGCACTGTGAAAGTTTGTACACAGCTCTACAATCATCCCATTTGAGAGAACTGGACCTGAGTAACAATGACCTGCAGGATTTAGGAGTGAAGCAGCTTTCTACTGGACTGAAAACTTCACATTGTCAACTGACTGTACTGAGGTTTGACTTTCATATTCACTCAGTTACTTTGATTAAATATGTGTGATTAAATGTATCAGAAGGCTATCTAATTGCGTATACAGAGTACTGTTGCTGCTGCTGTGGACAGGTTTGGTGGTTTGAGTAGGTTTAAGGAAAAGTTATGTGTAAGGCATTGGCCAACAGTGTAAGTATAATAATAACATTTTATATATATATATATATATATATATATATACTTAAGGTAAACTATTATAAAGTGGGACCACTAATTGTTTTGAACCATTAAACTTCAGCTGATTTCAGATTTCAAATGAGTCAAGCCCAGAAACATCTTTAGATGCTTTAGATAATATGGATGCATCAGTGCAATTATGTGCATTATGTACTTTTATGTGTTGCGTGGCTGGAAAGATTCCTGTCTTGTTTTTTTGCTGTTTTCATCTTGATATTTGTATGCGTTCTAAATTGATATACAACTAACAAAAACAAAGACCTATTAAAGGAACAGCTGAATAATGTGGGAATGAACTAAAATTAAAAATTGGAACAGCTAGATGGGGTGTTTTTATGTGAACAGCTGTCCAGTGTCCAGTTAGTGTAGGAGCACTGGTGTGCATATAGACTTTTGAAAGGGTCATCAATCAAATTTTGTCTGTATATTTTGTCACCATAATAAACAAATAGCCAAACCAGTGCATAAAACAGTGTATAACATGCAAGTTCACACACTCTTTAATATTACTACAGTCATTATCAAGTCATTATGCATTCAAAGAATATGCATTCAACAGGTTTTAATCTTTTAGTATTTTAAGTTAGATTGGCAGGTTGTAGACTGACTAGTCCAGTGCTGTGAAAGTTTGTCATCAGTTCTACAATCATCAAACTCCCATCTGAGAGAGATGGACCTGAGTAACAACGACCTGCAGGATTCAGGAGTGAAGCTAATCTCTGCTGGACTGAAGAGTTGTCAATTTAACACACTGAGGTTTGTTCATTCAAACAATTATATTCAAATATTGATTTATTTTTTGTAGTGATAATATGTAGACAATCAACATGTGCAATCTGGCTGATTAACAGAAGTGTTTTTCAGTAACAAATAAAAGCTTATGAAATGTAACGCTAGTAAAGAACCCGTATACATTTAATTCCTTGTGTGAAAAACCTAATATTCAAAAAGACTTAATTAGGTTATATGAAAAGACTAAACAACCAGTCTGGACCGAAAAGCACACAGATATTAGCTAGACGATTAAAAAAACAGCAGGCATTAAATACAATCTACAAAATTCAGGACCCTAAAACAAAACAATTAATATACGAACCAGAAAAGATAGAAACGATTTTTGAGAATTACTATAAATCATTATACTCTCAACCCCAGCTGTAAATAGAGAAAAGGATAAAAACATTTCTAGATTCCCTAGACCTACCTACAATTGGCACAATTCAAAATGAACTACCACTGCACCAATCACAATGGAAGAAATTAGATAAAACAATAACTGGATTAAAAACAATAAATCGCCAGGTAGCAGCGGCCTTCCATCTGAATGGTATAAGATTTTTTGGGGAGGACTTAAAACAAATTCTATTAAAATCATTTAACGAAACTCTTAAGAAGGCAAGCTTCCTCTCATGGAGGGAAGCTATCATAACAGTGATACCAAAGGAGGGTAAAAATAAAGAATTATGTGGCTCATACAGACCCATCTCGATTTTAAATGTTGATTATAAAATATTCACTTCAATTATCTGTAAAAGGATCGAAATATTTTTACCCGATCTAATTGAGGAGGACCAGACTGGTTTTATCAAAGGCAGGCAGACACATGATAACATTAGAGAACATTACATGTCATGGAAAAAATTATGCAGAAACGTGAATGTGCAGCTATCCTGAGCCTTGATGCAGAAAAGGCGTTTGATAGTGTCAATTGGGCCTTTCTACCAGGTACTTGAACGATTTGGTTTCAGTGAAAATTCATTACAGTGTATCAGAACAATCTATTTAAATCCAAGAGCTAGAATTAAAGTGAACGGAAATTTAACAGCCACCTTTAATCTATATAGGGTACGAGACAGGGCTGTTTGAGCCTCTACTCTTTTGCTCTCTACATCGAGCCCCTTAGCCCAAGCAGTTAGGCAAAGCGAAGACTTAAATGGGATTACAATTGGAGAAGAAAATCATGTAATTGGGTTATTTGCTGATGATGTAATTATATATCTTAGGGAACCTGAGACTGCCCTCCATATACTTATGAACCTACTGTTAGAATATGGTGAATTGTCTGGGTATAAAATAAATGTATCAAAAACCCAGATATTAACATTTAATTTCTCCCTTCACAAATAATCAGACAAAACTACAACGTAAAATGGGATGCAAAATTTATTAGATATCTAGGGGTAATTCTGACCAAAGAATATTCAGAACTTTACTGTAAAAACTATAATATCATTAATAAAAACATTCAAAGAGACATCGAGAGATGGTCAACGCTGCCAATGGAATTTAGTTCAAGAATAGAGATTGTAAAAATGAACATTGTCCCGAGATTACTGTATCTTTTCCAGGCTCTTCCAGTAATGATTCCTAAAAATCAATTTAGGGCTTGGGACAAGACAATTTCCTGAGATTTATCTGGGAAGGTAAAAGCCTCGAATAAAATATACAACATTGCAGCTAGGAAAAGACAAAGGAGGGCTAGCACTGCCAAATCTACAGGAATATTTTTATGCAGCTCAAATTAGGCCATGTGTTTGTTGGTGTAACCTAAGTTATATATCTAAATGGAAAAACATAGAATGTATAAATCAAAGTTTGCTCTATACAGTGCCTTTTAGGAGATAAAGAAGAATTCTTGACTTCCAAAAAACTTAAATGCAATAATGCTCACCACACTTGAGGTATGGTTTAAATTAGTTGAACAGTATAACCTTCAAAGTCAGATTATTTTGTTAAAATGGGTGGCATTAGATCATAATTTCAAACCAGGGCTTCTTGATGCCAGCTTCAAGAGATGGGCGAATCAAGGGTTAACTGCACTGTGTACTTTCATTGCACAAGAACAATTCAAAAAGTTTTTCAGAGTTAAAAAGAATTATAACTTGATAATAAGGATTTTTATCGATATTTACAAATACGGGACTATTTTGAAAGGCAATATAAAAGAATGAGTCGCACTGAATTGAATAAATAGTGAAATTGATCATTGATTCCTATACAAACAATAATCTCAAAATAATTTCTAAGTTTTACCAGGCCTTGAGGGAGAATGGAAGGATACATCCACTATATTAAGCAGAAATGGGAAAGGGAATTAGGAGAAGAAATCCCAAGTGAAAATGGTACTGGCCTGTAAGGTGCAACATACAATTACTCGCTCACGGAGGTGGAAAGAATTTGCATGGAAGAATTTGGTGCGTTTTTTCATTACTCCCAAAATTAAAAGTAAACAAATATCCACACCACAAATATGCTGGCGAATGTGTGGCCAGGTCGATGTTGACCATTTTCATATTTTCTGAGCTGTGCAAATATATTACCTTTTGGAACAAAGTTTTGTTGGAGTTTGAAAGGATCTTGGGATATGAAATCCCAAGAGATTTTGTTATAATTTACCTTGGTAATTTTGAAGATGTCGTGTTAAAAGAAGATGTATATCTTGTAAATGTATTAAATGTAGCATGTAAGAAGAGCATTACCAGGCACTGGTATAAACAGGTCACCCTCTATCGATGAATGGATAATAATTGTTAAGGAAATATGTGATATGGAAGAATTGACTTTCAATTTGGAGACTTAAAAGGACTTATTTTAAGATATTGGAAGAAATGGACCGAATACTGTAATATAAACAATTACTGATTGTTCAAAATGTGAAACAATGTAACTCTCCAATGTTTTCTTTTCTGTTTGATTTGCTTTTCTATTCTTGATGTCTTGTTTTGTATCGTTTAATTATTTGTTGTAAAAATGTTTTATAAAAATAAAAATAAAAAAAAAAAAAAAAAAAAAGAAAAGACTAAACAACCAAGGACAAGACAGGACACACTCAGAAAAACTAGTTTTAAAACATAAACATACAAAAAAACTAAAGGAACTCTTTTTTATTATCTTCAGTAGTCAGAAATTAAACTTTAGATGAAATACAAAACATGACAACGCAAAAATGAAAGTACAAAAACAAAATCCATACGCATGCCTTCTCAACTTTATTATAAAGTTTAATTCTGTTCCTTTTAAAGCAATCTTAATGCAAATGTATGCATATTTTCTTGTTTTCAGATTGGCAGGTTGTACATTGACTGGTCAGTGCTGTGAAAGCTTGTCTTTAGCTCTACAGTCATCAAACTCTCATCTGACAGAGCTGGACCTGAGTAACAATGACCTTCAGGATTCAGGAGTGAAACTGCTTTCCACTGGACTGGAAGAGTCCACACTGTCGACTGAAATATACTAAGGTTTGCTGAAAAATTGCACATTTAAGATCTTTTAATAAAAAATCCACCAAAATCTGTGCCTAAACTTTTGCATAAGACTGTTAAGAAATTATTTTAACCCAAAATGCTAATTATGCTCCTTTGAACTGACTTTCCTTAAAATACGGATTTTGTTTAATCCCAGACTACATGTAATCAGAAGCAATTTTAAAACTGGAATATAATTTATATTTCATTCACTTCATTTCTAGTGATTATCATCAATTAAATGAGAGGTTAGTGCAATGAGTATGTAGTCATTTAGTGCCATTTGATGTCAATTTTTATGAATTTTTATACATTTCAATTTTCAACAAATTGTACTACATCCAATTTATTTCAACTCTTAAAAATCTATAGTTATAGTTGGCTTTGCAAATGCAGCAGTAAAATACTTGTTCTGATCTATCATCTGTAATATGTACAAAATAATATTTAGTCAGCACAGCAATGATGGTATAACCATAATAACTGATGTTATAATATGTGTAAAGCTTATCTTCCAGTATATAAAACCAAAACTGAATTTGTGAGTCAAGTTTTAAATGTGAAAAGTGTATACTCCAAGGTTAAAATAACATACCCTTAAACCCTTTAGACACAAATATCAGTGTGAGTCCCAGATTATCATAATACAATATTCACAATTCAAAAAGCATTCACTTAGTCTGGAGCAGTATGGTCAATATTTAACCACTGATTTAATAAAGCTCTGTTGCCAAGACAATCATTTCATAATTTAAGGAGTGCATAATAATTAAATTTTGAAAATATTTTTATGTTTACTGTTTTTCACTTAATCAAGCTAGTGATCATTGTGTTTTTAATAAAGAAGAATTACATATATATATATATATATATATATATACATACATATATATATACATACATATATATATATATATATATATATATATATATATATATATATATATATATATATATATATATATATATATATATATATGCATAATACGAGCCTAAATTTGCAAACCTAATAATGGGTGTTGAATAGAAGTTAATTAAATCATGATGTATTGATTTGTTTAGATTGCTCTCTTGTAATCTCACTGGTCAGTGCTGTGGAAGTTTGTCTTCATCACTGAAATCATCAAACACCAGTCTGAGAGAGCTGGACCTGAGTAACAATGATGTGCAGGATTCAGGAATTAAGATGCTCTCTGTAGGACTGAAGAATTCACACTGTCAACTGAACATACTGAGGTATTTAAAAATAGATCTCTGAACAAACTAAACATGTCACTTGTCTTGCTCTTGACTTCTTAGTTTCTTATAATTGCAGAACCTGGCTATATTTGCTCCAGTCTTTAACTGCAAAAAAACTCAAACAAAACAAAAAAACAAAAAGAAAAATACTACTACTTATAATAAAAATTAGGATTGTTGATTTGTTAATGATTAATGATTGTTGGTCATTATTTTTTTTGTTTTTAATATTTCTGGTTCAAACTTTTTGGGAAAACAAAGAGAATTTTTATCTTTTATTTTTTGATGCAGTGGGCAGACCAATAATTATCAGACATTTGACAGAACTCTTACAATAAAAAAATACAATTAACATAAAATTAAAACTTCATATCTGAGTTTCCAACAGCAGTAATTGGTCTTATACTCAATTATATTCTGCCTTGGTTTCTCCTGGATGTCTTCTCAGTGTTCCTTATTTATGCCACTTAGACATTAATATTTCACCTTAAAAGTAGCATTTGACAAAGATATTATCGTATCTTGGAAGTTTCTTTGTTTGGGGGGCTGTTGTAATAAATAAATATTACTTTTTTACTTCACTACATTTTAAAAAATACATATACTACATTTTAATGGATACTGTTGTTACTTTTGTGACTGAAACTAAAGAAAATAGCAACTGTAAATACAATCTGCCCTGATTTTGTAGAAGTGAAATCTAATGACAAACTAATGTCTTCTGGATTTTTACTGTGTATGTTTTCAGATTGTCTGGTTGTATGGTGACAGAGGAAGGTGTCGTTATGTGTCTTCAGCACTGAGTTTAAACTCATCACACCTGAGAGCTGGATCTGAGCTACAATCATCCAGGAGATGCAGGAGTAAAGATGCTCTCTCTGAAAACTAGAGGATCCAAACTGCTCACTGAACAAACCTCAAGTATGTTAAAGAGGAAGAGTCATGCATGTGTACAATGACAAGTGTATTACAAATACAAACAATGCCTAACTAAACTAAATAGTAAAAAAGAATAAAATAAAATAAATAAACTCAATTAAAGTGAATTCTATATTTTATCCATTCAAACAACTATGAAAGTGATTCCAGTTCTAGACACACACACACAACACACACACACACATATACATATATATATATACTGTATATATATATATATATATATATATGCTGACTTGACAGTTGACCAGCCCAGACCACCTCCTGAAGTGATTTGAGTGACTGGATCTTTATGTTATGGAGGGCATTTACACTTGGCCTAAAGTGCATAAAGTGACCAGGTGTAAATAGCCCAAAATAGTCAATTCAAAGATAAAATGTATCAGGTGAATTGGAGCATCAGCAGTGCAGCACCACTGGAAGCAATTAAGTCAATTAAATTACTCTCTTTCCAAAATGTCCCCACAAAGATGACAAAATCCATAATCTTGATTTAATGGGATCATGTTTTTGAACCCCAAGAGGAAAAATCTAAAATGCCGTTGTTTCATGTCAGGGTAGGTCTAGGGTTTGAGTAGAGGATAGAAAATACAGAATATAAAGTAGAAACACGATTACAACTGAGGAATGTCTAAATAAAACCTGTAAACCCAATATGTGTATGTATGTTACTAACTGTATCAGATGTCTTTTTTAGTGTGATCATGGAGAAAAGTCCAGGATTACAGCCGGATTGCACAAATGTAAGTCTACACACACACACCAGAAACACATTCACATCTTTAGTGATTGTCATTGTGTTGTAAATATCTCTTTATTCAGATGCCTGTGATGTCACACTGGATCCAAACACAGCACACACTCGTCTCAGACTGTCTAAGAAGAACAAAAAGGTGACATATGTGAGGGATCATCAGTTATATCCTGATCATCCAGAAAGATATGATGTGTGTTTTCAGGTTCTGTGTAAAGAGAGACTGTCTGGACGCTGTTACTGGGAGGCTAATTGGACTGAGCTGCGGTAATATCAGTCACATATAAAGGAATTGGCAGGAAAGGACAGAGTCGCACATTGTATGTTTGGACTCAATAAAAGTCCTGGAGTCTGAACTGCTCTGATAACAGATTCACTGTTTGTCACAACAATAATTCAACTGTCATTCACGTCCCTTCGCTCTCCTCTAATAAAGTAGGAGGTATGTGGATGTGTCAGCTGGCATTCTAACCTTTACAGCATTTCTGACACACACAAACTCACACACTTACACACATTCAGTACAACATTCACAGAGTCTCTATATGTCGGATTTGGGTTTTATCATTTAAATTCCCCTCAGTGTCCGTGTGTCATGAGCAACAACAGACCATTTTTTTAGTCAATTTACTCACAAATAATGTAATTACCTGCAATGTTTGTTTATGGTCTTTGTTAAAGGTCCAGAATTGCGTGTGATATCCCATTGTTCTGTGTATGTTATAAGTGTTGAATGATTAAATGATTCACTTAAATGCTTCACTTATTTCATTACTGGTGTCACAGTGTGGTTCAGGAAGGAGCACTGATGAGAATATTACATTAACACACGAACAAACGATACTGCTACAGGCAGACAGAACATAACCACACTTATTAACGTGAGATCGGACACATTAAACTCAAACAAACAGGAGCTATATACCCAAAGGAAATTACTAAATTAACTAGAAACAGCTGATGACAATTAGACAATCAACAGAAAGTCACATAGAGCATGTGGAACAACAGAGTCCACAAAAAAACATTTTTGAAAAAATCTTTTCAATTATTTTATTTAATGACAAACACATTTTTATTAGTCAATTTCTTCTGGCCTAGTCACAAATTATATGAAGCAAAAAGCATTATTTTGAAAAGACAACTTGCTCCATAACCATCTATACAGTAGTTACATCCAAACTATAATTTTTTCAAATATACATACATATTTTTGAATTCCTGCAAGTCTATGTTTTTATTTGCATGGCATTTATTCGCTCAATACTTAATTTTCTCTTTTGCATTTTTTTTCTTTTTGTATATCTTCTTTTTACTTGTAAATCATCACTTGATAATAGAACTTTGATGAGGTTAAAGACGATGGAAATAATTTGAAATGATTGTAACAAAATAGAAAATAGAATTGTATTTTGTACAGAACTGAGCATACCTAAAACTGAATGATCATGTGCGGAAGTCTGTCTGGGATGACTCTGAAGCAAACAGCTTTCTGATGCCTTCCTCAAGGACAGGGTATACAATTAAATCAGTAAAAAAAAAAACAGATGAAGAGGCCCCTGATCATACACCCAATGCAAAAATACTGATACAATGCCTGTAGTACAGGTACATCTCAAAAAATATAATATTGTTAAAAAAAAAAAAAAATCTGCTTATATATATATATATATATATATATATATATATATATATATATATATATATATATATATATATATATATATATATATATATATATATATATATATATATATATATATATATATATATATATATATATATATATATATATATATATTCGCTTTATGATCTCCGATTGCTCTGATCCCAGGACTTCTGGCAAAGGTTCTCAATATACTGTTGTTACCAACTCCTATTTTTTTTTTTAGTCTAGGGTCACTAGGGAAGGTAAATAAAATAAGAAAAAATGAAATAACACGATGAGAGGTCTCCTGATCCTCTATCCCAGCCCTCAATAATGATGAGAAGAATATAAATACTCTCCAAACTTGGTTCACTGAAGTTCAGAAAAATATAACAACATTTTTTGATAGTATAATTAAACAATTTTATTTTTCTTAACAAAACAAACGTAATTCAAGACGTCGAGAGAGTAAATGCCAACATAACAAACAAAACAATCTACCTTCTGATTTAACGACTTAACTTACCTAAACAAAAGAAAACTAAATTAAAGACAATAGTCTTACCTCTCTCCCTGACTATAGAAAACATGAGAAAATATCAGAAAGGGACACATCCCAAATAAATAGACACTCATCTCCTTACATGGTTGTTTTAGACCTCAAGAGACAGTTGAAATATCACCATTATATTCACACCTAGGTTTCACTACATTTCTCACAACAACGAGAGGACAACATCGCCTGGGATAGCGGACAAGAGACTCCTCTCGAACTGCGCCTCTGTGCTGCTTTATTGTCTGGTCAGAGTGAAGTCGTGCTGGCGCACTGGCATCAGCTGCATGCAATTTGCGCTACTTAGCCAGGAGAGAGAGAAAAAAAAAAAGGAAAAACAATCATGTGACAATACACAATTACGCCAGAGGACGAACACCCACACCATTAAAATCATAAACATCATACGCTTGTTTATAACCAAACACACACATTATCAAACTCCACTACACAGAAATGCTAAGACCTGACAATGCATCAGCCACAATATTGTCTGAGCCTCTTTTGTAAGTAATGTCCAGATTGAATTCTTGAATGGCAAGAGACCACCGCATAAGACGCTGATTTGAATTAGACATACGCTCAAGGAAAACTAGCGGATTGTGGTCTGTATACACAACTATAGGGACACGCTACCACCCATGTATACTCAAAGTGTTGTAATGCCATCAACATGGCCAATGCCTCTTTCTCAATAACACTATAGTTCTGCTGACACTTGGAGAACTTTTTGAAAAATACGAGACAGGGTGCTCTACACCAAATCGATCCTCTTGTAAAAGGACTGCACCTGCTCCTGTAGCTGAGGCATCAATCTGCAATTTGAATGGAACATCAAATTTAGGGGCTTTGAGTACTGGTGTACTACAGAGTAAATATTTTGCAGCCTTAAAAGCATGTTCACAGTTGGGTGTCCAGATAAAACTTTTAGCAGTGCTTAACAAATCAGTTAGTGGAGACACAACGGAGGAAAAGTTTGGGCAGAAAGCACGATAATATCCACACATTCCTAGAAATCTTCAAGTTCACGCTTATTAGAGGGAGCAGGATACTCAAGAACCGCTGTTATTTTGGCTTCAACCGGTTTGACTCATCCCTCACAACTTGCTTACCCAGGTAAGTTATTTTTCCTTTGCAAACTCACATTTAGCCAGATTCAAGGTCAATGAGGCATCAGCCAAACGTTGAAGTACCTTTCTGAGGCTGGATACATGCTCTGTCCAAGTAACTGAAATGAATAACCACATCATCCAAGTATACTTCACAGTTCTCCACATCTGCCAACACTGTATTCATTAACCGCTGGAAAGTAGCAGGAGCATTCCGCATTCCAAAGGCCAGGACAGAATACTGTAGGAAGCTGTCTGGTGTAACAAAAGCGGATATTTCTGATGCACGCCGAGTCAGAGGCACCTGCCAGTATCCCTTTAGAAGATCTAGCTTTGTTACATACCTGGCGTTACCCACCCTATCCACACAATCTTCCATCCTAGGAAGTGGGAAGGAATCAGCCTTAGTTATATGGTTAACTTTGCGATAATCCGTGCATAAAAGCGATAGGTGGAATCAGGCTTTGGTACCAGTAAGCAGGGCGAACTCCAAGGACTTTGACTCGGCACAGCAAATCCATGTTTCAGCATATACTCCACTTCAGCTTTCATTATGTCACGCTTTTGAGGGTTAACTCGATAGGGATGCTGCTTAATTGGGGGTGCATCTCCAACATCAATGTCGTGGGAACAAATGGTAGTTCTGCCAGGCACATCTGAAAACAGATCTGGGAATTCAAACAACAATTCAGTCAGTTCTTTAATTTGACTTTCCTCAAGATGAGCAAGGTAATTCTCAAATCGCTCATGATAGCAGAGTTTTGTAAACGTGTGGAAGAAATTTGAACTTCTTTATTGCGCAAACCATCATCTTCCATGGTGTAGCTTGTAACCAAAGCAACAGTGGAAGTTAACACTCTCCCAGACTTCCGCTCTTCCTCACCAAGTATTTTGTCACACTTTGTTGCATTCACACACTGAGAAGTCACATACTTTTTCAGCATGTTGATGTGGCACATACGACTTTTACACTTACGATCAGGAGTGTCAACTATATAGTTTGTGTCACTCACTTTCAGAATCTCCAGGCTGGAAGGACCTAAAAACAGACTTTCATCGTTTGTTGTGCTGTCACCAGGTGTTGTAATGCCACTTCACGAGCTTGTTGTAGTCTCTTTCAGATGGATTGAACATAATCAGGAATAGACACAGCGGACGAATGTTCAGACAACTATTGTTCACTTAACAATTTTAATGGCCCTCGCACAACATGACCAAAAACAAGCTCTGCTGGACTAAATCCCAGAGACTCTTGCACTGTCTCTCTCACTGCAAAGAGAAGAAATGGAAGACCCTCGTCCCAATCCTTTCCAGTCTCGACACAGTAACTGCGCAGCATTGTCTTCAATGTCTGATGAAACCTCTCAAGTACACCCTGGGACTCAGGATGGTAGGCACTGGACAATTGGTGACTTATGCCAAGCTCCTTTAAGATCTGCTCAAACATTTTTGATGTAAAATTTGTGCCACGGTCTGTCTGGATTATCTTTGGCAGTCCAAAGGTAGAACAAAACTTGATCAGCTCTCTCTACTACTGCTTTAGCTTTTAGACTACGTGTAATGGAACTGCTTCAGGAAATCGTGAGGCAGAACACATGATGGTTAAGATATACTGATGTCCAGCCTTAGACTTCGGTAATGGACCAACGCAATCAATGATCAGCCGTTCAAAGGGCTCCTTCATAACAGGGATGGGAGTAAGAGGAGCTACAGGAATCTTCTGGTTTGGCTTTCCTGCAAGTTGGCAAATTTTACACGCTTTGCAAAAAGCAGACACAGCAGCCTTAATACCAGGCCAGTAGAAATATCTGGAAACTCTGTAAAATGTTTTGGCACTCCCAGATGACCAGACATTACATGTTCATGAGCTAGCCTCAACACCTGCGTGCATGATAGCCACCAGGCAGAACGATCTGTTGTACCTCCTGACAGTTCTCATCGTCAGCATCTGGTTTCCATCTGCGCATCAGCAGTCCATCATCCCAGTAATACATCACCCCTGATTTAGGTGCTTGCCCAAGATCTGCAGCTTCAACACACTTCACTAGCGTTGAGTCTCCTCTCTGTGCTGCCATTAAATGATCTCTGCCCACTTTTATGGCCGTTTTTATCTCAGAACTGGAATCAAGCTCAGGCTCCATAGATAATGTGCACTCCGATGGAACAGCTTCTGGGACTAGAAAAGAGTAAGCAAGATCCACCACTTCCTTAAAGTTCTGTGCCTGTGCACGAGTCACTGCACATGCAGGAAAAGCTGAGGGATACGCAGTAGCAAGATTAGTCAGGTCTTTCACAACTGGAGACTTTGAGACAATTGGAGTAGGGAAAACTTCACCACCTGCCAAGTCATTCCCTATAATTAAATCTACACCTTCCACAGGTAATTGTTTACGGACACCCAACTTAACTGCTCCATTGACAAGATCTGACTTCAAATGTACCATATGCAAAGGCACATTAACACAACTCATCTCAATACCTCGAACTAATACATCAAAACCTGTATAAGTGTCAGCAGAAAATGGTAATCTATGCTCAAGAATGAAAGATTGAGCCGAACCTGTGTCCCTAAGCATAATAGGCTTAAACTCAGCATCAGGATAAATAGAAACCATGCCCTCTAAAAGAAATGGCTGGTAACTTTCTACATCAGCTGTGCTTAACTTTGGTAGAGACTGAGCAAGAGCTACACTCTTAGTTTTCAAGTTTTTCTGCTTCCACAATTGACACTCTGCAATCAGATGTTCAGGGCTAAGACAATAGAAACATTCTCGTTTCTCTTTATTTACAGGTTTAATTTTTCGAGTACCTGGAAAAATTTTCTACTCTAACGGGCGCATGAAACGAAGGCGCCACATTTAGTGACGCAACGGCACCAGGAGGGACAAATTTTGACTGTCGCGTGCGGTAAAACAGTGCGATGTGTCAACACAAACTCATCAGCCAATACGGCCGCACTCGACAATGAAGAGACTTTTTGTTCATTCAAATGAACCACCAAAGTTTCAGGAACACAATTTTTTAAATCTTCTAGCAGAATTAATTCTCGTAATTCTTCTAAGGTCGTTATCTTGTTCAAAAACACCACTTATCGAAGAGATTTGTTTTTTCCTTTGCGTAACTCTAATACGTATGATTGTCTGGCTGATTTCTCGTATTGTCTAAACTTTTGCCGCACGCCCCGAACAAGCTCATACACACGCAAAACGGCGCTTTAATGGTGTCATAATCAAGAGCAGATTCAATTGGAAGAGTAGAGCAAACTTCTTGCGCTTTACCTGTAAGACTACATTGTAACAAAAGAGCCCACATATCCTTCGCCATCCTAACTTCCCAGCGACTTCGCTCACGCGCAACAAAGTAGGAATCCACTTCGCTTCTCTGAACGGGCGTACAAGTTTAATGTATCTACTAGATCAAATGGAACATCATTCGATGCATAACTCTGTCCTGCAGCCAAAGGGCTAGCCACCATCGATATCGGAGAAGAAACGGATTGAGCCTTGGTAGGAGGTAACGGAACTGGTTTAGCGGCTACGCGCTGAGCTTCTAAAGAAAGTTTTTTTAATGTAATATCCCTGTCAGCCTCCGCTTCAACAGTCCTCAATTTAATCATCTGAGCCTCGCACTCCTGCTTTTTAATTTCTAGGTCTAACTCCTTTAATCTCACCGCTAACCTAGGGTCCTGCAAAGCCATAGCGTCAGTATCTATTGAATTTATACTATCCAATTCTTTTCCTTCAAGCTGTTCGACCCTCTTCACCATCATCATCGGTTTGTTTTTGGTAAGATTCCTTCGTTTACTAACTTGTCATACAGCTCTTCTTTAATGACCTGTTTAGTAGCCTCTCTAGGAACATTAACCCTAAAAAAGTAAGCAATCATAAGGAGATCTTTTTTTCTACAACGATTATAAACCTCCGTAGTCGGCGCAAGGGTAAACGAAACTAAATCAAATTCCATTTTCACTTTCTACTACCAATATTCTCCTCTCTCACACAAAAAGAAATCAGCCAGAAATCAAAAAAATACAGTACTCACCAATCTGTGATGTAAACGACCAAATCCTGAAATAATGTGCACAGTTATTACAGAGATACTTCACAATTTTGTTTGGAAAACGAACGAATTTCATTATTTATCTCAGCGACGGATTTGAGCCCCATTTTGTTACCAAGTCCTATTTTTTTAGTCTAGGGTCACTAGGGAAGGTAACAAAATAAGAAAAATGAAATAACACGATGAGAGGTCTCCTGATCCTCTATCCCAGCCCTCAATAATGATGAGAAGAATATAAATACTTCCAAACTTGGTTCACTGAAGTTCAGAAAAAATATAACAACATTTTTGATAGTATAATTAAACAATTTTATTTTTCTTAACAAAACAAACGTAACTAAGACGTCGGGAGAGAGTAAATGCCAACATAACAAACAAAACAATCTACCTTTCTGATTTAACGACTTAACTTACCTAAACAAAAGAAAACTAAATTAAAGACAATAGTCTTACCTCTCTCCCTGACTATAGAAAACATGAGAAAATATCAGAAAGGGACACATCCCAAATAAATAGACACTCATCTCCTTACATGGTTGTTTTAGACCTCAAGAGACAGTTGAAATATCACCATTATATTCACACCTAGGGTTTCACTACATTTCTCACAACAACGAGAGGACAAATATCGTCTGGGATAGCGGACAAGAGACTCCTCTCGAACTGCGCCTCTGTGCTGCTTTATTGTCTGGTCAGAGTGAAGTCGCTGGCGTTACTGGCATCAGCTGCATGCAATTTGCGCTACTTAGCCAGGAGAGAGAGAGAAAAAAAGGAAAAACAAACAATCATTTGACAATACACAATTACGCCAGAGGACGTGAGCACTGTAATAGAGACTATTCTAAGTGCTAGGTCTCCTTCCATTAAAACAACTTATGCCCTCAGGTGGCATGTTTTTGAAATTTGGTGCATGACACATCATTCAGGCCTAGTTCACTGCCAGATTGTTTCAGTGCTGGAGTTTCTGCAAGGGAAACTGTCCTCTGGCACATATTCTCAGAATTTCATGTGGCCTCCATTTTGGCTTCTGCCATGTTCTGATTGATGGGGTTTTGTGGGAAAGCACCCTTTAGTTGCCAGCCTCTTTCAATTGTTGTTCATTCAATTGTTGATTCAAATTGAGTTAGATTAATGATTTCTACATATCTATTGTTACTGTTACATGTGTGTTGTATTTGATGTTGTGATGTTGTTGATCCCATACCGTACACATGGCTGAGGACAGACCCTGGCGTCTGCGGCAAAGTGGGCGGATATTGGAGAGTTGGAAAAAATCCTTGCGCTTTCCAACAGGGTAACCTGGCACAACTTGTTCCTGGGTGCATATTTTCTGCTGGGGCTGAACAAGGACATTATCTGCTGCATTATCCTCCTAGGTGTGATTATCCCTTGATCGAGCTGATAAATCTTGTCCTTTGGTTAAACTGTTCTGACTTTGAGGTAGAAGAAGTCAAAGAATTACCCTATAATTTACTCACCTCTAAACCATCCTAGGTGTATACAACTTTCTTCTTTCAGATAAACAATCTTTTTCAGAGATTTTTTTTATTTTATTTTATGCTGCACTACATTTTATACTAAATTTTAAACTGCACTTCCAGTAAAAATGTAAACAGTATAATCAAAGCTTTATTGGAATGCTGATCATTTACAGTAGGCTACTTTTTACAAAAAAAAAAAAAATATTTAGCATGTTAAAAAAGAGATCAAAATGAAGAGGGAAAAACCATAACAATGAATATTAAAAAACTACAGGATTACTTCATTAAGAATAGGAAAAATCTAAGCTAGTCAGATTTAGTAACTGAATAAAATATGAGATAACCTGGGTAATTAAATTGTATAAAACATATTTTGGTGTGCAAATGACCTGATTGGCTGTTCTTTACGTGGAGTTTTCCAGAAGAAGGCAGCATTGTCTGACCTAAAACATAATATATATATATATATATATATATATATATATATATATATATATATATATATATATATATATATATATATATGAATTAAATCAATTAAAAGCTTAAGATATCTACATGAATTATAGAACATAAACCCACATTAAAACCCTTAATACTAATTTTTGGTAAATAGATTATTTAAAACATTTATGTAAATTATTCCTTAACATATTTTATTACCTCAATTATCAACCTAAACAAATCCTGAGATACAACCCCATCTGCGATTGTGCGGATCTTCATTAATCTCACTCAAATTTTGTGATTCTGTTCAAAAGACTCCTTTGATTCAATCAATACGCATTAAAAAAATAAAACAAAAACATGTTTAATGTAGTTAACGTATATTTTTAGTATATGGTTATACAAATATGGCAATCAATCTACCAAAAATACTATCATATTTATTATAAAAACCATGGGTTATTTTCATAAACACTGGTATACCCTACTGAAATCTCTGAAGACATCTATTGTGTGTGAATCAGACATATCCTGTATCTGAAATAGGTCGACACACCTTAAGTGTCGCAGAAATTTCCATTGTCTGAGTTATCCCAAGGAAAGTTAGCATGCTAGCGGACTCAAGTTAGCATGCTTAAGTGACATCGATTTTGAAATTCTTGTATGTATTTACTGCTGTTGGTTCATGACCATATATCAAAAACAAAGAACTTGTAACTGTACTTTCATGAATAGGTTTCCCAAACTGCTCTCCTACCATGGACCAGAGGTGAACGTCTGATTACCTTAATGCTGGAAAGAATTTTAGTTATTTATTTTTTTACTAGCCCATCATCTATTTAAAACCAGTGGTCTCAGACTCAATTCCTGGAGGGCCACAGCTCAGTTTAGCTCCAACCATCTCAAAATCACGTCTGTTCCAACAGCTGTGAATCATAAAGATTCAAAATTCATTCAGTTTATTTAAAAACACACACATATATGAACAGTAAAACAAACTCAAACTATTAATAAAAACATAGGATATACAACGAAATATGAAAGCTTTCAAGATGTTCCATGCTTAGCATCATTATAAATAGATACACTACGCTAGCATAACATTTGCTAGCAGACATTTTCCTTTTAAAAATGTATGTGTCTTTAAGAGACTCTGTTTGCCTGTCATGTGACTGATCACATGACAGGAACAGGAACAAAACAGTAAGACAGCATGGCTAGCAAACAGTCTCTCACTTTACAAATCTGCTGGTAATTACCTTTTCTGGACTTTGTCTTATCTTTCCAGATACAAACACATGGATTTTGTATACACTGCTGGACACTTGATACTGTTTTTAATGGTATGGTACAAATAGACTTTTAACAGCCTATGAATACTGTGAATGCACATTTGATTTTCATTTTAAAATTGTTCTCTGTCTCATCATTTTAAATACTCAAAGATCTAACACAATACAATCTGACCCCATTTAAACAAATGTAACTTGACCTATAGGCTTAAATGTCACACGGTAAAGGATACATAAACTGCATAAACACATCTTATATTTAGAAACTGAACATCATTCATTTCTAACAATGATAAATGAGATGAGGAGTAACATCTGAGTATGCCATCATATCTTTGCTGAACAGATTTAATCAGTGAACCAGGTACCTCACATATTTTTTAACTGGAAATATCATAAATGTTAAAAGTGAACTCCGAGCACTTCATACTTGCTTATATAAGACAGAAGATTTGTATTGATCACTTCTGTAATTCATCTCTTACAGATCCATGTGACATTATTATAAAGATGGCATTTATTGTTGAAGACTGAAGAAACATTCAGAGTCAAACATGAAGAAACTGAGGAACAAACAAAATGGCGTTAAAAAAAGAGAGTGAAGACGTGAAGATTCAAGAAACATTCAGAGTCGAACGTGAAGAAACCGAGAAACAAACAAAAATGGCGTTTATTAAAGAGGAGAGTGGAGACATGAAGATTGGAGAAATGTTCCGTTTTAAACATGAAGATGCTGAGGAACAAACAGGTTGGTTTTCATTCACTCTCCTTGTAATTAAAATCGCTTCATGTTGAGTTCACATGACTCATTACCTACAAATTCTATCATTGCACTGAATGATGGGAAGAGGTTTTGAGCTTAGTGTGTTAATCTCAAACTCAGTTCCTGGAGGGCCACAGCTCTGTACAGTTTAGCTGTCTTCTTACTCTTCAACTTGTCAGAGCTGTGACCCTCCAGGCACTGAGCTTGAGACCACTGACTTAGCGCATATAAGATCTACATGTTGTCAGTCTTGATGTTTGTTTTTTGTTCCATTTAAATGGCGTTCATTAATACATATATATTTTTTTTTTTGCATTAGACCTGACAATGCTAAAAGAGGAGAGTCAAGAACCCAACAAAGAAGATAACATTCATTCTGAAAAGACACGCAAAAGAACTCAAAAGACAGCAAACAGAAGATATCTCACCTGCAAACAGTGTGGGAAAGAGTTTCAACAGAAAAGGAGACTTTGAAGTCCACTTGAGAGTTCACACTGGAGAAAAACCTTTTTAGCTGCCAACAGTGTGGAAAGAGTTTCATTCAAAAGCGCACCTTAAATACCACACGAGTTCACACTGGAGAGAAACCCTTCACCTGCCAACAGTGTGGAAAGAGTTTTACTAAACCAGGAAACCTTAAAGAGCACATGAGAATTCATTCTGGAGAGAAGCCTTATGCCTGTGAGCTGTGTGGAAAGAGTTTTATTCAAAAAGTGCACCTTAAAACCACATGACAATTCACACAGTAAAGAGAAGCCTTACATGTGCCCTCAGTGTGGAAAAAGTTTTAAACATAAACAACACCTCGTTGTCCACATAAGGATTCACACCGGAGAGAAACTTTTCACCTGCCAACAGTGTGGAAAGAACTTCACTAAACAAGGAAACTTTAAAGACCACATGAGAGTTCACACCGGAGAGAAGCCTTTCACCTGCAAACAGTGTGGAAAGGGTTTTACTAAAAAGGAAACCTTAAAGACCACACTTAGAATACATTCGGGAGAGAAGCCTTACTCCTGCTCGCAATGCGGAAAAAGTTTTGCACATAAACAACACCTCGATGCCCACATAAGGATTCACACTGGAGAGAAACCTTTCACCTGCCAACAGTGTGGAAAGAGTTTCACTGAAAAAGGACACCTTAAGAAACACATGAAGATTCACACGTGAGAGAAGAAGTTTACAGGTGATCAGAGTTTCAGAAGTAAAGTAGATCTTTAACATGTAAAATCACACCAGAGTGATTACTGTTCGGTGTGTCATGTGATTAACTGATAAATTCAAGATATGCTTTCATGCTTTGTCTGGTGCTGAGCCAGAGATGGTCAAGTGCTTTATGTGTGTATTTAAAAAAAATAAATAAAAGAGAAGCATTAAAATTTGCCTGAAAGTGTAAAAATTAATTACCAAATTCAGAAATTGTGAGTTGTCAACTTTTTATGCAATGTGTTATATATACAGTGCCTTACAAAATTTTCATACCCCTTCTTGTTTTCACATTTTGTTACTGCCTTATGTTAACCTACTTTTTTACCTCTTAAGACCATTATATTTTGGCGGATTTCTCTGTCTGTACATGACACATTCAGGGCTTTTTTAGATATTCCAAATGATTGGATGTCTTCAAAAATGTCTGAAGTTAATTTAGTGACACAATTATGAAAATAAGACTAAATATTTAGCTGATGCATATTTACAGCCTCAAGTCTTCTTTTTGTTTGATGCGATGCTTTGCTATTCAGCAATTTGTCATTTATCTGCCGTCTTTCTCTCCTCTTTACCTCTTATGCTCTGTCAGGTTGGATTGGGGCAGATGCACATGTTCATGTTTCTCCAGAATATTTGAATGGGTTAAATCCCAGGCTATGGTTGGACCAGTCTTGTTATGTTCTTGGATTCATCATCCTGTTGGAGGGGAACCTTCTGCCCAGTTTCTGAATGCTCTGCACTGAGTTTTCATTAAGGATATCTCTACATTTTGATTTATTGAGTTTTATTCTACTCTGATGAGTCCTCCATCCTTGTTGCTGAAAACAGCACAAGACATCACACTTTACTTTTTGATGGTACTCCATGTGATAAGCAGAGCTGGTTTCCTTAAAACATAATGCTCTGAGTTGTACCACTGTAATGGTAACTGACAATCTTCAAATCAGCTGTAGGCAAGACATGAGAATTCTGGGCTGGTGTAGAGGTTGAAAAAACAGATCAATATGATTATCTAAAAGTAATGCAATTAGTGTTTTATAGTGTTGCACTTGCCTATAAAAGGAGGAAAAAAAGGAAAAAAAATCAATGATTTGAGTGCATCCTTTGGAGTATCCAGTAGGGAGAGATGTGCTGTGTTATGTGTCATTAACAATACAGATTGACACAGAGACAGCAGCACGAGTCTTTGCCTTTTACTTATTTATGAACATTTCTCATTTTCAGGTAACAAATGTGTCATAATGGTTTTCATTATAAGTTAAAACAAAATAGTAGTCATGAGACTACTTACTTCTGTGAATATGTTTTAGAATGATGTTGTTAAATCAACAAAGATCGTAACGTAACTTCATGCTAATTAGCATGCTAAAATGAGATCGCACGTGGTTTGAGTTGAACATCGAGTTGCATCTTCACAGCGTGGATTAAAAGTGTATGTTGTGTAGTGGAAGTTATGTTATGTTTTGTTATCTTTTGTTTTCTTGAGTTTAATCCTTTAATAATGGATTGTTGGAATAGTGTTTCACTTTAATAGCGTTTTCGTTCATGAAAAGTGTACGTCACTGATTGTTATCTAAAGGATAATTCACTATGTATTCAGATAATACAAAATGAATTTAGTTATTATAGGAGAATTGATTTGTATTATTGATTAAGAACATATTACTGTGATTCAATGTACTCATCCATTCGTTGATTCAGTTCTGTTATTAAGTAATCTATGCTGTTGAATGAAAGATATTGTCATTACCAATACAGATTGACACAGAGACAGCAGCACGAGTCTTCGCCTTTACTTATTTATGAACATTTCTCCCTTTATCAGGGGTGTAACACTGCATGTTTTAAAACCCAATCCCTTCAGTCTGTGTCTATTAAAATAAAATGAACAATACAGCTTTATTGTCCTCAGCCTTTGGAAATTACTTGGGTCCATTGAAAACTGACGCTGGTTCCTCAGTATGTCTTTATGTTTCACTCTCCTCTTTAATAAACACTGTGTTTCCGTGTGTTGGGAGACTTTGCCATGTTTTGCCGTGCTATCTAATTCACTTTATTTTCACTAAAATGAGTCACATATTTGTAATAAATGGCTTTATATAGTGAGATCTTTCTAATCACTTAAACATAGACATTAAAAATACTATTTTGTACTTTACACACCTTTTATTGATATATAATTTTTAACTATTTTCCTGGAACTTGTGTCCCTTTCCAGGTATGTCACATGAACATTAATGGCATGTCTGTACCTTTAGACCTTAAATGCATTTAAAATGTAAAATATGTGAGCCCATTATGAGTCCTTTTAACAAAGTGTATTCATAAAAAAGTAAGTGCATTTGAGTTAAATCCCAATTCAAAGACTACATCCTTTGAAAGATTCGGTCTACTCAGACTAAGGACACTAAGAGTCTAGCCTTCAGAAGTTCCTGATTATCGTAGCAATGGTGCGTGAAGAGCTACCGCCAGATGTTACTTGTTAATGAAAATGGAGAAAACGAATTGTTAGTTTTTGACTTTTTAATAATCAAATGACACTTTAAATGTTGGGCTACGACTTACTAAAATATTGCTATGGCATTAAAAATGCTAAATATAAAGCTGATCAATGTAGAAGCTTATTTTACCAAAATTGTAAATTATTTTCTACATCAAAGAAATGCACATTTAAACAAAATATGTTAAATATTTAACTTTGTTTAGTTTTATGTAGGTTAATATATAGTATACTTATTGCCTGCCAACTGCAGCTATTTAGGGTTGCTGTGCTAGGGGTTGCAATCCTTGAATAGTCTGAGTCCTTGGCGGTTGCATCGTGAAGAATGAGTCACCACGCCGCCATGATGCAATTGGCCTACAAATTAGGCCATTGTAGCATCGCGTGTCTTTTGACTTGGAACCGACCATCGCTACGTTGCCATGATGTAATCGGCCTTCAAATGGGTCCTTTGAAAGCCGTAGCCTACAGATTGGGACACAGCTATAGAGTGGTAAAAGTGTCTGGCAAGGTGCAATACTAACTAATGCTACAGTGCAAACTTTATCAGGAACAATGGGTACAAAACAGTAGTTGAACTGTGTCACTGCTGTTGGCTTGAGGTCTCACAAATTGGAAATGCGGTTGAGGTTGAACTAGTTGTTTGCATCACTCACATCCTGTTGTTGAGAAACAGCAAACAGTAAAAGTCAGAGCAATTATGCTTATAACTAAAGTAGTTAGCTATAAATAAAAAAAAAAAAATTACAGAGAAAAAAGCTACATTGACGCATTTTTAATGCCTGCAAGCCTCAAAAACAATTACAAGCTTACAGCTATTAAAAGTAACAGTATTGCAACCTATTTTACATACACACATATATGTTTTGCACAGACGTGCAACAAAAAGGACTTGCCGTTAGCAGTTACAAATCAGAGGAGGCGGGCGAAGGGTGCGATGTAGGGTGTGTGTGTCTGTGTATGCTACGGCCTAGGTTAGATGCAGAAATATAAATTGTCCTTTAGTTTAAAAATTTCGACCATGTTTGATTCCACCCTGTTAAGTTACATCAAGGACAAGTTTTTATGTCAATCCCTGTTCTAGGTGTATTACGGTGAGAAAGCACTAGCTACATATCCTGAATGAGTTACGGGACTTCCTGGTCTAAAAAAACAAATGTTGTGGATAGTTCGATAACCCAGCAAGATGAATATGTATGTATGTGTGTATGTGTGTGTGTGTGTGTGTGTGTGTGTGTGAGAGATCTATACATAAACGCAGGTATGTCTATGTGTATAACGTATATATATATATATATATATATATATATATATATATATATATATATATATATATTATACATCCTCAATCACTTTTAGTTAGCTTTTGATAAAACGAGGATGGATTTCAGCTGTGGCAGGTAGCACAGCCACTCCTCACTAGCCACTTTGCAGGGTTGAATTTTTATAAACAATAACAGATGCTTGTCCAGGAAAAGTAGATTTCAAAATATGTTTTACTGTTAACATGTAGGGTAAGACCCTGATCCCTGATTTCCGGAATCCTTGTGTTGCTCTTTGAGCTTTATATTTTCAGTGTCCCAAGAGCATCTGATCCAAACATTGAGGTTAAACTTTTGGTTGGAAATGTTAAGAATGGCGTCAGTTTACTCTTATATTTATAGAAGAAGTGTGATTCATAATGGTTCCTCAGCTCTTAAATTATTTAAGAGTGCTGAGGAGATCTCCTAACCAGGGCTGCCATGTTTTCCAAGAGCTGGAAGAACCTCCACTGGTGAGATGCATTGAATCTCAAACCAGTCCATGGGAAAGAACACCCATGTCAAGCTTTGCAAACATTTTCACAAAAATTATCCCTTGTGACATTGCTTTCCGAGAAGTTATTGAGGCCTTTAATGAATCCATGACCTATGCTTCAGATGTTGGTCTTGAGGCTATGGAGAGTGAACAACTGGGCCTCTCCTCTCTCGTCCTGGAACGATCTAGCAGCACAGATGGTCCACGATTATTTGCTGAGAAAAACACAGAAACATTTCATTCAGTCTAGATGACGTTCAGTTTACTGCAGTGTCAAACTTCTGGCCTACTTTGGCTGACAATCTCACACATGGTGACCAGGAGGCATGTCCACATGGAAGAAGTCCCATTTCTCTAAGAATAACAAATGTTTCCCTGAGCTTTTTTTCTTACTTTTTTGTGAGAGTATACCTGCACCTGAGTATGACCACCTGTTACCTATCAAGAACTGTACCTCAATTCACTCAATTTGTGTCTGACGAAAACTGATTGTTAGAGCTAATCATATTTACTACGTAAAGCAATCCAGACCCAAACTAACTGACAATATGGAAGCATAATCAGATAAACAGGCATGTGTCGGTGGTGAACGTGATCCAGGGAATGAAGCAAAGAGAGATTATCCGATATAAGAGTGATAGTCTAAGCAGGAGAAAACAGAGTTCGAAACAGTAAAATAAGGGATGATCCAATACAGACAATAAATGCAGGGCAGGCTGCTGATAGACAAGACAAAACCAAATCAGTCTAAACTAAACTAGCTATCAGCTAAAACAAGGATAAGTGCTAGACAATGTTCGCCGATTTGAACAGGGTCTTAGTCCTGTTGGAAACTTTTTTTAGCTTCTTTTTAAAGAAGACCAGGAGATTCTTGGTAAAGCAGGAGTTCGCTTTTATTTCAAGGCTGTAGTCATCTGCAAGAAGTCTTCAAGAAATCTTTAAGAAAGTCAGTCAAGCACCCTCCAAGAAAATCTTCAAGAAATCTCCAAGAAACAAATCTAATCTGAAACATGTTAGGTTGGAAGTTTTTATATGTTTCAAAGGGGGAGGAGTACACAGAGGTGGAGACCAGTAAAACAAGAGTATGCAAATGCGATCAGAAACTTAGCCCAGGACAGGAACTTTCCCGATCCTTGATCTATTTAGCATCCAGGTGTCATTCAAATGCATAGGTGAAACAAAAGGCACAGTTGTACCTTAGAATTAGCATTCACACTTGATTTAGAGACACCTACCAGATGCTCAAGAACTGAAAGACAAAAGATAACTGTCTCTGGGGCTTGGGCTTTCCTGCTCTTAGAATGTTAATCACAATACACATTTAGCATATACTGTTATATTGAGTCTGTGTTTAACCTTTTATAAATTTGTAATACAACAGTCCAACTTAAATACTGTGTGTAATATTTTTTCACAAACTGCTTTTTCTAAAAAAAATGCCTAGAGGCACAAGAATTTATGTGCAGATATTTCATTGAAGAACTAGAACCAGAACTAGAACTAGAATCCATAGTTTTCAATCACATAACCAGTTCGGCAATATTTCAATCAATAAAAAGCATGACAAAATGCCGTCATGTATTTAAAACTGTAATATTTAAACATAAAACTTGGTAATCCCTGCAGAGATGAACAAACGAGGCCAGAATATGAACACAATCCGTTTAATGGTTCAGTGTTTTCCTTATAACGGTTTTCTATGGGAAGGCACTTTCTAATGTGAAAAACACAAAGTAATACTCTTAATAATAGTAATCACCTCTTATAGCTTACAAAACACCTGCAATTCACATCTACTTGTTAAGGAGCTTTAAGTAGCCTTGTGTTTTTTTGTCTAAAATAGCCTTTGGAAAATTGGATATTTTTGGTGAAATCTGATCCACAGACAGTGACACAACAGAAATGCTCCCCAGACACGGAAATGTAGCAAGGACGCCAGTCTATGTGACATTCAATTGTAAATTTTTAACGAAGCTTTGAGAATACTTGTGTGCAAAGAAAACCAAAATAACTTACTTCATTCAACAATCATTCTCTGTCCTGCAGCGTGACGCCATTTTAGAGAGTATCACAATGTAAACAAGACATGTGTATGTGTCTCTGATAATCTCCAAAATATCTTAAAAATTGTGTTCTGATGATGAACTTCTGTCTGATGGCTGATGTCTGCTGAGTTTGGAACAACATGAGGGTGAGTAATTAATTTAATGTTTGGGGTGAACTATCCCTCCAAGCTCGAGTGGAACATTTCCTTTTACTGTTGAAATATGTATCTAAAATGTTCAGCGATACACAAAAAAATGGCATTCTTGTATAGTATAAAAAGCTAGTAATATAGTTACTAGTTAATACTGTTTCCTGCTGTTTTTATCTAAACACAATGCTACAGTCAATTGTTCTTCTTTGAAAAAGTGCGTTCCGCCCAGAATACAGGACTTTTAGGTTTGGTTTGTAGAAACCCACCCACTGTCAGTTTACCCAATTGTGTTTCAGGCCAGGGGTTGCCAGTTGGTGGAAAACACAGTGTATTTCATTTCAGTCATGGGTCTGAGGAACTTTCTGTTTGAAAATTCAGCAATTTCGACCAAACACAGTTTTCTTGCTATGTCTAATAGTTAAAACAGCAACCAACCACCTGTAGGCCAGCATCAGGGATTTTTAATTTGCTAAGGCATCTATAGGAAGCCAGTGTAAACTAATGAAGAGTTTCACAGAGTAGAAGGTTAGAAAAACATGGCTTATGGGTTGCCTGGAACTCCAGCATAAAACTTCTGCAGAGCTAAAATCCTCCAGGAATTGATTTAGATTTACTTCACAAATACTTGTTTATCATTAGATAATTTTTTTGTTAGCTTTTGTCCTCATTTTTAGGTCACTGAGGACAAGTGTCTGCTAAGTGACTTATATCTGTTTATATATGCTATAAACTGGTGTTGTTATTAATCTGTTTTCACCAGATCTAATGAGATCTAATGGACAAGGTTTTTAAAGAAAGCAAATTTACAAAAATACAATCATCTGTGCCTTCTAAGACAATTTAACTGTATACTGTGTAATAAAAATATCACTCTTAAAGACATTTGTAAAGTCTTATGTCATATGACAGTATTTATGTTCTATTTGTGACTAGTATTGTGTTCTATTTGTGTAAAGGAGTTTAAGAAAAGGTTTCATGAAAAGGTCCACATAATAACAGACTTGGCTGCATTTGCCAAAAGTTACATAAGAAATTATCTTGAAGCCCTATTTGGATACAGGACTCATTT
>NC_056702.1:20272447-20272671 GCF_018831695.1 Puntigrus tetrazona | reverse complement strand
TTGTAATATTTCATTTCAGATCTGATGGAGGAGAGTGAAGCTAGCAGAAAAACTCACTCCCAGACTGAAAGAGTTTCTTCACGGAAAAGAAAAGTTTGACCTGCACTCAGTGTGGAAAGAGTCTGACGTGCAAACAGAGCCTCTACGATCACATGAGGATCCACACTGAAGAGAAACCGTTCACGTGTGATCAGTGCGGGAGGAGTTTCAGACAATCATCACAC
>NC_056702.1:20263653-20272347 GCF_018831695.1 Puntigrus tetrazona | reverse complement strand
TCCTTCTCTTTACAAAAAAATAAAAGAAAAAAAAAAAGAAAAAAAAGAAAAGGAACTGTCCATAACATTATTTTAAAGCTCCTCATTTTCGAAACCATCCAGCTAAACAGACTGTCAGCATACTCTCAACAGGTACTTTATATCCTTTTCAAACTGTCTTTTAATCTTTATTTTCAAAATGTAACTTGTTTCATGATACAGTCTTTTTTTCTTAGTTTTTTTAGCAGCACTTAAGTGTGTCATGCTCTGTTCAGTGGATGAGACTTCTCTCCTGTTCTCCACTAAACAGGTAAGTGAGGGATACAGAATGTATGGTCTATTTTGTTTGTGAGACATAATTAAAATTCTTTACTTTAAGGGTTAGTTCACCCCAAAATTAAAATTTTGTCATTAATTAATCACCCTCATATCATTCCAAACTCATTAGACCTTTGTTCTTCTACCGAACACAAATTAAGATATTTTTGATGAAATCTGAGAGCTCCATAGACAGAAACGTATTAAATACATCAGTAAAAAAATTCTTCCTCCATTTTAGAGAGTATAACAATGCATGCAAAGGCTTTCAGCGAAGCATAAAACACTGTGTTTAATGTAAAAACCTCCAGAACGTAAACAAATGCTGATTATGATAAATATGAGTACTCTTCCAGAATTCCAAACAAAAAGTAGAGCGTGGGATGGCAAAAGTAGAGAAAAAGGTTGGCCCACTGATATCACATGGACTGTTTTACTGAAGTATTTACTACGTTCTGAACCTGGGAACATTTCAGTTCTGCTGCTGTGTATGGAGGGTCAGATAGTCTCCGATTTCATCCAACATATGTTTTTTTTGTGTTTCGAAGATGAAGTCTTACGGGTTTGGGACGACATGAGAGTGAGTAATTAATGACAGAATGTTTAATGACAGTGTGATTCTGAAGTCAACTGTGTATTTCTATTTCTACCTCGACAGATGCTGTCCCCACCCCACAGACTCATCATTTGCCAAGATCAACCGCCGCTGATTTTTACAAAAATACACATAATGTGAAGACATCACAGGCAACTGGAAAGATACCTAATTGGAACTTGGCCTTCCATTACATTTATTTTGTGTGCATTTGGTCTGTTATGTTTCATTTACTTGTTTACTCTTAATTTACATTTAAATGTCAAGAGTAATTTGTATGCTTTCATGTAATTTTTTTAGAGCATTGGCAATTTGCTATAATGTTCCTATATCAATAAAACATAATTGACATAATTTTCTGTGTTGTTTTTTTTTTAAAACATAAGAGGATGCAATGTATGAACAGCCTTAGCCCAGACAGATATATTGGGAAAAAATGAATAATTAATAAATAAAACTAAACTATTATTTAAACTTATAACAAGTGTTTTATAACAAGTATTGCTGCAAGATGCTTAACCTTAATCTGGTGCCCTTTAGAACAGTTAGTTTTTCTTAAAAGTGCATAGCTTAGGTAATGTGTTGTAATATTGCACTTGTTGCCTGAGCAGAATTAGCTCTTAATGTGTTTCAAGTCAAACTGGTTTGTCATCAACTAAATACAGCTTTGAAATCAGACCCATCAATGAGTGATTGATATCATTCACCTCAGGCACTGGAATATGGGTTTACATAGAGATATGTAAATGTACATCAGTGTTGGGAAGATTTCTTTGGAAATGTAATAGATTACAGTAGTTGTAATAAGTAGTAACTATTTCAATTACCTAGCAATAAATTTGATTCTAATTCTGATACTTATTAATGCAATTCATTACATTTAGTTACTTTTCTAAATTTCTAATGTATTCAACTGTTATTTTTTTTCAAACATTTAAAGCAGACGCACTCTTAAAAATAAAGGTGCCATAGAAGAACCTTTTTGTCTAAATGGTTCCATAAAGAACCTTTAGCATCTGAAAAACCTTGAGGCCCTGTGCCAAAACAAGGCTCTTCAGATTATTAAACGAGAAGAAAGAGATGGTTCTCTAAAGAACCTTTGACGGAATGATTCTTAGTGGAACCAAAAATGGTTCTTCTGTGGCATGGCTGTGAAGAACCTTTGTTTTTAAGAGTGCAGGGTTAACGTCATAGGACTGATTGCTGTAAGACTTTCAAAATCATTCATCACTTGAATTAAGAGTGTAATAATTGAATTGAAAGGACCGCCAACAGACTTTAGCGCCTCGTTTTACTTTGAGATCATTCTGAGGTTGCTGTAACAGATTACAGTTACATTTATTTTTTAATTATGCAATTACGTTACATGTAACTAGTTGCTCCCCAAAATTGAAAATCACCTTAATGTAACTGCTGCAGGAATCTAGACATGATTATTTGCAATTAATATGATAATGGAAAAAATAGCATTTAGTAATTTAATAAATATAGTTGTTTAATGTCATTTTACTGAGTTCACTTGTATTTTTCTTTTTTCCACCTTAGACCTAGTGGTGATGAAAGTGGAGAGTCAAGAACTGTATGAAATGGAGGAAGAAGATCCATACGATAAACACCACATAGAAAAGCTTGAAAAGGAGCCCTCACAAAAAAAGCCTCGAAAGAAAAGTTTTAAAAACTGTTACATCTGCCCTCAATGTGGCAGGAATTTCACTTATGAAAAAAGCCTTAAAAAACACGAGTTAATGCACAGTGTGCAGTGCCCCTTCACCTGCCAACAGTGTGGGAACGTTTTCACTACGAACGGAAGCCTTAAAAACCACATGAGAATTCACACCGGAGAGAAGCCTTTCAAATGCGATCAGTGCGGAAAGAGTTACACTCGAAGCAAGACCTTAAAGGATCACATGAGGATTCACACGGGGGAAAGGCCTTTCAAGTGCGATCAGTGCGGAAAGAGTTACATACGAAGCAAGACCTTAAAGGATCACATGAGAATCCACACGGGGGAAAGGCCTTTCAAGTGCGATCAGTGCGGAAAGAGTTTCATACATAAAGTAACCCTTAATTTGCACAAGAGAATTCACTTAAGAGAGAGCCATTTTATCTGCCACCAGTGTGGAAAAAGTTTCAAAGACATAGAACGCCTCAACAGGCATGTGATAATTCACACCGGAGAGAAGCCCTTCAAGTGCCAGCAATGTGGAAAGGGTTTCCAGATAAAAAACAACCTAAAGGCGCACATGAGATGTCACATCGAGGAGAAGCCTTTCAAGTGCCACCAGTGTGGGAAGTGTCTAAAACACGAAACGTCCCTCAATTACCACATGAGGCTTCACACCGGAGAAAGGCCTTTCACCTGCCTTCAGTGCGGAAAGAGTTTCATTCTCGAAGGACAGCTCAGCCGCCACGTGAGGTACATTCACACCGAGGAGAAGCCTTTCGTGTGCCATTACTGTGGAAGGATTTGCGAGAGCAAATCAAACCTTAAGATTCACATACAAGTGCACACGGGGGAAAAACCGTTCTCTTGCCCGCAGTGTGGGAAGAGTTTCATACATAAAGGACTCCTGAATTATCACATGAGGCTTCACACGGGAGAGAAGCCCTTCAGCTGCCATCACTGTGGAATGAGTTTCAGATATAAAGGACTTCTTAATGGTCACATGAGAAGCGTTCACACCAATGAGAAGCCTTTTACGTGCCATCACTGTGGGAGGATTTGCGAGAGCAAATCTAAACTCCAGATTCACATGCGGATTCACACCGGAGAAAAGCCGTTCTCCTGTCCTTGTGGCAAAAGCTTCGCACTTAAAGGAAACCTTACGGCTCACATGAGGCTTCACACCGGAGACCGGCCTTACATGTGCGTTCAGTGTGAGAAGAGTTTCGCCTATCTAAGACAGCTGAAAAGTCACTTGCAGACTCATTTTGGAGAGAAATCCCAGTGTTCTGAATGTGGCAAGAAGTTCGCGAAAACGAGCAATTTCAAAAATCATCTGCGCATTCACTCGGGGCTAAGGCCGTTTGATTGTTATCGTTGTAATAAAAAATTCGCTTCGCCATCGCACTTAGAGATACACCTGAAAAGTCACGCAGACAAGAGACCTTATTTGTGTTCTCTGTGTAAAAAAAGATTTAAATGGCTGTGCAATTTAAGATCGCACAAGAGATTTCATAGCCGTAAACCTATTTCCAAAGCAGCCATATTGAAACGAAAGCAAGAAATACATACTGGAGAAAAATCTGATACTGTAAAAGGTGGTGGTCATGTGATGGCGTCTCAGTTGTGATAAGGTTACTGCTCTTGATCAGTTTTAAGTCATGTTTTGGACATGGCTAGACATTTCTGATACTGTTGTGGGGTTATGAGTGGGGATGAAGAAGATACTGTATCATTTTTTTCCAGCTTTACTCCTCTCTAGAGGCAATTCCTGGCCGAAACATTACTCCACTTGAAAACGAACCTTTTATGTAAGCATAATCAACCCTACATTTAACTCGGAAATGTATTTCAGTAGCATTTTGCAATTAATATCGTTCAAACCTTCCAGTGAGATAGATATATTAAAATCTCACATTTGACTTTTGAGTTTAGTCTGCATCAGTTTAGCAACTAGTAAACCAGCTCTTCTTTAACAGTGGGTGGGAGGCTTTAGTGAAAGTGTAAATCCTTTCGTTTAAATGTGCTTGCGTTAATAGGCTGTAAACCGTTCCGTTATGTTTTGTATTGACTTGACATGGCTTCGTTATCCTCTCGCCAATTCCCATAATTTTAAGTTAACCTTCAAACACATTTTATGCACAGGTGCACATAGCCTGTCCGTCAACATTACAGTGCCACCCTCAGGCTCAATTACACAAGGTCACTGTAGACCTCTTCCAAAAGTCTGTCTGCATGTCTTCCGTGATTGACTCGTACATTTTATAATGTAAGCTAACATTTACAACCCAGAATCTGGCCCGTGTCCGTTCATAGCTGCTATTGGTACTCACGAGTGAATTTCAAATACAAACTCTTAATATCATCCTACATTAAAACAAGTGTCCAAATTCATCTTCATGCCTTTTCCCAATTCACTGTAGCAAGCCTATAATACTCTTTTGAGTATTCTCATTTCCCACACTGTTTGTCTTCTCTATAAACACGTGTCCAGTTATTATGTGATGCATGTCGCTACAATAAATAGTGTTTGACTATAGCTAGGAAACTATATGTGAATGATGAAAAAACTGTTTCATGCATTTAATTCTGTCTAAAATAGGCCTAATAGTCTTTTACCATTCGAATGTTTTAGGTACTTTTGTATTTTTTACTATTTTATGCATACGTATGTCAGTGTTCATAATATTGTACCTTTTTTTCCAACGTGCTGCCTTTTCTACTTTACTTTGATAATTAATCAGAATATCCAAAACAGTGGGCTATGTATGGACTCATCTGACCAATCGGAAATGTCAAGTTTTAAATAAACGAGACTTGGAATCTCAGTCATAAACTTGCACAACTTTTCTACAGTGGTTAAAAATTAATCTTAATGGGAACTGCAAACGTGACCCAAGTGAGAACTGGTATTTGCGATGCGTGGTTAAAGTTAGTGACATAAAAATACATCGACCTAACTCTCAGCATGAATGGCTTTCGTGCCCCCAGCGGTCGACAGGAGTTACTAAAAGTCAGAAAAGGGGACAGTCCGAAGAGGCTCGGGAAAACACACGCTACTGTACACAAACAATAATGCTCGTTTATGTATATCTACTGTCACATTTATCAGTGGTTAGGGCAGGTAAGTCAGATTGCAGATGTCCTTTGTGCATTTGCGGATGTGTTTAACCCTTCAGTATTTTGAAAGCACGCTGCACGATATACAGGCTCCGTGGTACGTTACAGGCTAAGTGAACTCTTAAAAGTAGAAAACCTTTAGAAGCATTTAATCGCGATATTGTGCAGCTTGTGCAACGATAACTACGAGGTGTGTTTTAATCGTGGCTTCATTTTGACGTTTTATTCAGACAAAAGAGCCTCTTTGAAAGTGAAACTATAAGCAAAAGATGCTTGCCTAGTGCGTTCTCTCGTTCGTCTCAAATAATCTCGTTTATCATGTTACACGTGACACCATGTTACACTTTTCCAAAGGTGCTCACTCACTGATGGCCTTCGCCACCTATATAATCGGACAGACACCGTTTCCAGAGTTCAGTGCCGTGGTGATGCTGGACGATCTTCAAGTGATGTATTACGACTCCATCACACGGAAAGCTGTCCATCGCTCCAATGAAGACTCACAAAACTACGACGAAGAGAAAAGTGATGCTGGTGTCATATTTCGTGATATGTACAACGACATGAAAGATCGAGCCTTTCATCTTAAGGAGCAGCTAAATCACACAGACGGTGAGAGTATTAATGCATTTTGATATGAGTCACTTTTATTAATACCAGTATGCATGCTATCCTTATTAGCGTCTAAAGAACTGACTGTAGACGTCTAATAGGTGTTGTGGACTGTGTTGTCTTCCTTTTAAAGGTGTGCATGTTCACCAGAGACTTGCCGGGTGTGAATTACTGAATGATGATAAACCAGGTCCACTTCAGACGTGGGATGCTTTTGATCAAAAAAATAAAGAGGAGTTCATTTTCAACGAGGAGAAAAATCATTTCCAGATTGAACTGCCATGGATTACGTGGGACAATTTACAGTTTGCTCATATGAAATTTTTGTACAAAAATGTATATCATCCTGTTTGCATTAAAGTTTTGCAGAGTTACCTGCAAATGAAAAAGAACAACGTGATGAGAAAAGGTGAGAGAGCCTGCAAGCTGGTCTTTATGCGCAAAGCTGTAGCATAAAGCTGTGTATTTATTCTCTGCAGTTAAACCCAGAGTCAGGCTCATGAAGAAGACGCTCTCAGACTCTGGTGGTCTTCAGATCAGCTGTCTGGCCACTGGTTTTTACCCGCGTCACATTAACCTGACCCTGTTCAGAGACGGTCAGCCTGTGGATGATGATCAGATCACAGGAGGAGAGATTCTGCCCAACGGAGACGGGACTTACCAGATGAGGAAGACTTTGGTGATCGCTGAAGAAGAGCTACGTGAGGAACATAAATACAACTGTTCAATGAAGCGCCTCAGTCTGGACAACAAACTGGATATTACTTTTGGTAAAAAACTGCAAATTTAAAGTAGATGTAACAAAACTGGTTCTGTGTGCATTTTTGCTTATTTATTTATTTATAATTCACCCACAGTTTCAGATGTGGCTGAATCTGACCCAGGATCATCCACTCAGTCTGTAGTGTTCAGTGTGCTGGCGTTCATGTTTGTGGCTGTTCTCATCATAACTGCTCTCATCGTATGGAGGAAGAGACGAGCTGCTGGTAAATGATCTTTTAAGTTCACTTAATTACGTCTAATGCTCAGTTATAGGAACCTATAGGCACATTACTTATTTTACTTCATTTCAAACACCATATTCAGTTTCATGTTGTTATACTGGTTTAACTTCCTCGTTCTTATGCAGGACAAGGCTCTGAAGTGTTAAAGTGTCAATACTCCTCTCCCTCATGTGAGTATGCTGTGTTTTATCACGTCATAGATGCATCGTCATTTTAAGGTTAATTTTGCGCATTGATAACCAAAAAATGACTTGCTTTATTTCAGCTCCCATGCAAGATGAAACATGAAAATGTCGGTTATTTGCAAAACCTTAATTCACTTGGATGCCATTTAGATTTGACAAGGCCATTACATTTCAACAAGAGGAGAAGGTGTTCCTGGACACATTCACAGAGTATGAAAATATGGGCCAAATTGTTCAACATTTCATCTTTAACTAATCCTGATTTTTATGAGACTGATTGCAGCCCTGGAAGAGATGCAGACCATTTCCCAGAGACAGGGACAATGCTGGTCCAAATTACAAAGTATATTACTCACAGTATTTTGTCCTCTATAAAATTGATCACCTCATCTGAATGGAGGACTTTTATTGAAGTCTCTGGTGAGACATTTGCAAAAAGGACAAACTGTATTCTATCATGAAGAATATCTGTTGTACATTTCTATACATCAAGGTGTAGATGACTTGGAAAATAATTGTCTTGAATGTTTTTTTTTATATGATTTGCATGGTAATATGCATAACAATGTTAATGTATTTGTGTGTTAAAGCATAGATCTGCTGTGCTGCTGCTGTGAGACTTGCTATTGCCAATACATTTGTTATCCATGTAAGAAATATTGCTGTATATCGCCAAGACATATGTACTGCTGCTGCTTTTTAAGAGCATGTGACTGCATGTATTCATTTATTATACATGTGCCTATGTTACTACGCCAACCAGTATAACAGTAGAGGCCACATGACTGTGTGAGCCTGTGCTATCTCTAATCAGAGGAACAAGGTTTATAATGTTCTCAAGAAAAATACTTATTTTATTTAATTCAGTCATTCATTCATTCATTTATTTATGTTGGGGGCAGTAGAAAAGACTTTAGTCCCTGCATAGCGGTTGCTACACCCTTCCGTCTGCCCTGGTTGCATATTATATTATTTATTTGTTTGTTTTATTTTTAATGCATAAATTGATGATAGGGTATCAAATGTTGATTCTTCAAAATACACCGCGAAGGGACAGTAATTAAACGAAGCTGTTTCCTCACCGAAACCTACCTATTGAAATCTATTTAAAATAAATGTTTTCAACCTCTAAGCAGCTCTTGTTATGAACAGCACCTCTGTGGCTCTCTCCGACCACCACCGGAGGGAGCCCTCACCCGAGTACTGATCGCTCTAGGA
>NC_056702.1:20263181-20263553 GCF_018831695.1 Puntigrus tetrazona | reverse complement strand
CAGACGCTCTATTGCCTTATTATGGAAAAACACTAATTGCCCTTCTCTTGGTCTATGGCTGAAGAATTTAATTTCTTGTCTAGCTCTGGAGAAACTTACCTATATAATAAGGAAGAAATTGTCTGAATTCTCTGCTATCTGGGAGGTATTTTTGTTTTTTATTAAAAATGGAAATATTGAAGAAGCATTAGATNTTAATTGTATTTCCTGCCTGGGGTTAAACTCTGAAAAAGTCAATAAAAAGATGTTATACAAAAGGTCATTATACCTGGTCTTTAAAAAGTACATAGTATAGTGTAAGGAGACACACAATCTGGCTACAGAATCGCGCCTTGTTGTGTTTTGTCACTTTCCTTATATACTCAGACCAGA